>NW_024055487.1:143499-376510 GCF_902713615.1 Scyliorhinus canicula
ATTCTAACAGAATAACAGCGATAATGACAATCAGAGTCAGCCTCATATAAACAATCAAATAATCTGCAAAATAATCATGTAATTTACCAATAATAACATCTGGGTTACAGCAGTCAGGAAGACAATGGGTGTTGCTGGGAAGGAAATTACTTACTGAGAAGTGAGATAACGATGATGAGCGAAGCGAGATGATTCCTCATAATCCTTCTTGAGTTTGTAATTCTGCAATGAGATAATCCTCTGTCAGACAGAAATACAGAGCCCCGTTACACCGCACTGCTGACCCGACCAATTGAGAGGAATGAAACAGCAGCAGCAATCTCTCCACAATTAGGTCAGAGTGAGAGCAGCAACCGGAAGCTGTGGGCGGGTACCGCAGTTGAATATTGAGTGAAGTGTGCGGTGACTCTCAGCTGCACTCGGAACTGATGGAGCGGAAATAGCGACAGTTGAATCTTCACTACACGTGACCATCCTGCACCTGCTCATCGTGCCAAGTCACTGAGAAGAATAGATCGGGAAGGACATGACGGACTAGAATCTAGAATCTTCGAGTCAGGGATGAGGCCACACGATCTATATTGCCCGAGACACTTTGAAATCGTTATCTTATTCTTCTTTCAAAAACAGCTTTTTCTATATACCCCGGTAATTCTATATACCCCTGTAATTCCCTTTAGATTTCCTTCTAAAAGTTATTGTTGAATCTTCTTCCTTTATTTAGACACGTCATTCTATAGTTTAGCAAAGCGCAGTGTCCCTCTTCATGCGGTCAACTGTCAGCCTGGAGGGAGCAGCGGGAAACGTGTGACCATGTCGCCCTCTGGTGGATATAATCAGAACTTGACACCGTTCGGACACTTGATGAAAATAGAAACTCAGAATATCAATTTTAGGGGAATTAACGCAGAAGGGGAAATATACACAAGCCTGCAGCTTGTCGACAATATCATCGACACCAGTTGAACAGAGGGGAAATATAAGTTAATATTGCAGCATGATTGTTGTGGTTTGTTGTTGTTCATTGTGCAGCTCAGAACGGGAAATACCGACAGGCAGGCAGCTGGGAATTTTCCTTCTTAATTCATTTGATTATTGTTTTATGTCCTGGTAAGTGTTGCACAGCCTGGACATTCACCGACCAGCATTTCTTTAGAAATTGACGCCACACAAACGCACACTGCCAATTGTACTGGTATATTTTCCTATTAAGAATGAGTATAATTTATATTCAGAGGAAAGCCATCCACATAAGAGACTTAGCACAATAGGTTAAATAGCTGACCTGTAATGCAGAGCAATTCTCGCAGCGCGGGTTCAATTCCCGCACTGGCCTTCTCGAGCAGGCGCCGGAAGGTGGAGACTAGGGGCTTTTCACAGTAACTTAATTAAAGCCTGGTTGTTATTATTCTGAAATGTAAGAGGTATAACGACAAGCAAGGTGGTCCGCTGGTGAGAGATCTTCGACCTCCTCTGACTATAACATCGCTGAAGTGTTATGTGCAGAAACGCTTTGACAGTTTTTGTACAGGTTCAGCGGGTTCTGTGTGTCTGTGGGTCTCAGTGCGCAGTAATACACCGCGGAGTCAGTCAGTTGTGCCTTAGAGACTTTCAGCGGAACGGTCCGACCAGATTCATGGAGCTTCGCTGAAAAGCGGTTCTCTGGAATGCCCTCCGTTTTCTCGCTGTATCTGTTCCTCTGCAACAAGTACTCCAAGGAGCCGCTGGGATACTGACGGTACCAATACAGGTAAGGAACGTCGTTGCTTGTAGATGTGAAATTACAGAACAATTCAATGTCACCTCCTTCATGGACTGAGGTTTCAGCTGGTGTCTGTGAAACCGAATCTCCTCGGCAATAACCTATAAGAGCCCAGAGCGATAGTAAATTAAACAATGTCGCTCCATTATCTATCCCCATTATCAGCCGATCACTCCCAACAGTTACCCAGGAATTAAAGGAGAAGTGTTAAGAAGAAAGACATTCCCTACAAAATGTGAGTCAAGGAGGAGGGGTTTGAACAACTTTCAGCACTTTCCAGCGGGGTAAGATTAGGGGCAATGGGGGAGAATGCGAATTTCCAGAAGAGTTTTCAATGTAAGTTCAGATCGGTCTGAATGATTGTTTCTGCACTCAGAATCAAGGTGTGGATATTTCTGTGTTCTCTATATTGGCCGCCTAAATATAAAGTATGAGATAGATGTGAAACGCAGAGTTACATAGCATTCGAACTTACCAGTTAAGACAGCAGCAGCTGTAAAGATAAAGGAAAAACTGACAGTGAACATGTTCACACAGAGATGATGGCGGGGTTTGACGAGGCTTCTTCCACCTGAAATAGTTTTAATTCCAGAATAGGGTGAAAGTTGACTCATATCCAGCCTCTTTGCGGATTGGCTAGTTCTTGACAGAGACAGCAGCGGATAACCAATCAACCATTATTCTTCAAATCATCCAATCAACCCGCAGTTTCTGTGTTCTTCGATTCGTGACGTCAGTGCGGGGAGGAGAAAACAGTGAAATTGAACCTAAAATTCTCACCGAGTGTAACTTGTTCCGTTCGAAATTGGTTATTATTTGATCCGTCCTATTGATTAGAAGGCGATGAACTTCCACAGGAGGACATGCTTGTTAAATAATTCTAAAAGTGTTCTCTCACATCTAGGAACTGTTTATGTAGAGAGTCCACGGTTCGCCCATGAATATATCAAGTCAGTGACATATTTAATGTGGCATCAGTGCCGGGATTAACATTAATCTTTCTGCTGTATCCCGCTGCTGTTGTATATTTGTCACGGATTGTATGTTGTGAATATCAATCTTCACACCGACAGTGTTCCTCTGACCAGACGGCACGCAAATAGTTTCAGTTCAGAACTTATTTATTCAAGCTATAGAAGGGGAGCAAAACACCCACAGGGTGATTTATCAGCTCTCGGATCATAGAGAATACAGAACAGTTATATTTTTCATATATTTCAGGTAATTAACATACACTAACAATGCACAGTGGGTAAAACTGCCAGTGGGTAGCGTCAGGGACCCGGGTTCAATTCCGCCCTTGCGTGACTGTCTGTGTGGAGTTTTCACATTTTGTGTGGACTTCCTTCCGGTGCTCCGGGTTTCTTCCATGGATGTGCAGGTTAGGTGCAGTTACAGGGCGGACGATTGGGCCGAGGTAGGATGGTCTTTCTAAGTATCCCTGCGGACTAGTTAGGCCGAATGGCCTCTTTTTCCATTGTGGGGATTCTATGACACAAACAGTAGATGACATTGGGCAGCACGGTAGCACAAGTGGTTAGCACTGTGGCTTCACGGCACCAGGGTACCAGTTTCGATCCCCCGCTGGGTGACCGTGCGGAATTTGCATGTTCTCACCGTGTCTGCGTGGGTTTCCTCCCGGTGCTCCGGTTTCCTCCCATTGTCCAAAGATGTGCGGGTTAGGTGGATTGGCCATGCTAATTTGCCCTTAGTGTCCAAAAATGATTAGGAGGGGTTATTGGGTTATGGGGGTAGGGTGGAAGTGAGGGTTTGAGTGTGTCGGTGCAGACTCGATGGGCCAAATGGCCTCCTTCTGCACTGTATGTTCTATGATCTGTGACAACCTCTCAACGTGTCGTTCCCTTGTTTTGCAATCCAGAGCAAAGCTCTTTGTTTTCTGATTAATTATATTAATGTAGAGGGAATTAAGTTGTTCTCCTCACAGTAGGAACGAGGATTTAGTAAAGACAATGTTGGGCGCTGAATAGGATCAGTCTTTGAGGTGGGATAGCGAAGTGACATTTAGTATCTTTGTTTTGTCAGCGCTCGAGATGCCCTCAAAGTAATCTGCTCAGTGGCGGCGTAAAGCAGAAAGAGTGCTGGATTGAATTAACACAAACAGGTATACAGCAAAACTGATCTACATATTGTGATTTCTCATATGATATCAGCTCACAGTCAATGAGAGGATGTGAAAGTGCCTTGTCAGTTTTTGTATGGACTGACTGTGTCTCTGCAACAGTGTGGGTCTCAGAGCACAGAGATACACAGCAGAGTCAGACACACGGACCCCGGTGATAGTTAAAGGAACTGTTTTTTGCTCCTGGTCCAAACGAGCAGAAAAACGGTCGGGAAAATGTGACGACTTGTCCCCCTCCGCCTTGCCGTACTTTCTTAGTAAATATCTCGGAGATTCCCCTGGATACTGGATGTACCAGAAGAGGTAGGGATAGGTATCGGTTGTGGAGTAATTGCAGTTCAATATTATCGTGTGTCCCTCCTGAACCGTCACATCAGGCGGATCCTGGGAAACTGAATCCTTTGCCTCTGTTCCTGAAATAAAGAACCGCCTGTGTTATACAATTGGGAGTAAACATGATCAATGGACAGAGACGTATTGAACCGTCGACTCACCGGGTAGCAGAACCATGATTATCAGTAAAGGATATACGCAGCACATGGTATGTGGTGTTCAGTTCGACTAGCATAACAGAATGGTTTAAACTGCGGAACTTTTTATTCTCATATTTAAAAGTAAAAACAGACCACGGATTACTGCCCTTAGTCAGACACTGAAGGTGCTGCTCAGGACGGGGATTGGCAGATTTTTAAAAACAGATACGAACTGTCAACCAATCAGCATCACTCGTGTGAAATTAACTGATCCATTCTCACCTGCTTCCGCTTGACGTCCGGCAGAGGATATCGCTCTTCTCACCCCATCTCTCTTTGTGCATACATACAGGCGCAGTCACACACACTCACACACACAGAGACACACATAGACAGGCACACGCACACTTTCTCACACACAGACACCCATACTCGGACACAAAAACAGACATACATGCAGACACACACACAAACAAGCACAGACATACGCTCACCGACAGACACACACAGACATAAACATACACAAATAAACACGCAACAGACAAAAGCACAGGCAAACAGGCACCCATATGAACACGCATACAGATACACACAAACAAACACACAAATAAAACAACGCACAGGAAAACACAACACATGCAGGGACACAGACACTGACGCACACAGACACATACCCATTATACACACACGCATTCGTAAAAACGGACACAAGGGCAAAGAGACAATACAGACACAAGGAAACATACACACAAACAGAGACAAGCAGGCACAGGCGCAGACGCATCTATGAGGCACCGGCAGACACACACAGACGTACACATAAACACAGACACCAAATGGACACACACACACATACATAAACACACGTAGACACACTGACACCGGCACACTCACACACACACACACACACACAGACAAACATAAGGACAGACACACAGACACACGCACCTACATATATCATAGGATACAGACAGACAAAAACACACGTACTAAGACAGAGATAAACAGACCTGCCAACACACACAGACACAAATAAAACAACACCAAGCAAGTACAAACACAGGTAGTTACACACACATACACTCTCACACACTGGCACACACACATTCGCACACACAGACACACATGCAGGCACGTAGAAACACAAAGACAGGCAAACATGCACAGGCACAAACGAACCAGCAGACATTCACAGATACAAACACAGTCATAATCATAAACACTGACACACAGGCACACACACAGGCACGCACAAACATACACAAAAAACAAAGGCACACACAAACAAAACACAGACAAACGCGTACACAGACGCACACAGATATATACGCACACAAAATAACAGGCAATTAAAACTCAGATACACACAGAACACATGCTCAAAGAAACTTCCCCCTCCCTCGGCTTATTTTGGTTGTTGCGCGGCTGATGAGCCAGATCCTACAGCGGCATCTTCAATCACTCACTTGGCAGGGGTTTCCAAAAAGTGGCATCGGTGCTCGGACGCTCAGTCGCAGGCATTGGTTTCTTAGGCTCCTTTCCCGGGCCTCCCCTTGCCGTCGGGTGTTCTCGAAGAATTGTGACTCTTCAATCAGGAGGTACCGCCAAATAGGTCTCTTCTGAGCAAAGGATTCCCAAAAATTGACTTCCATGTTCCATTTCTTGAGGTAAGCCTGCAAGGTGTCTTTTAAGAACATACTTTGTCCTCCTCTTGTTCGGGATCCTTCCTTGAGTTGGGTGATGAAGATTTGTTCAGGCAGTCGGGACCGTGAAATCATATGGACCGGACAGCGGAGTTGTCTTTGGATGATCATGACCTCGATACTGGTGCTTTTGACTCCTTGAAGGGCACTAATGTTAACATGTCTGTCATTCCAGCTGATTCGGAGATAAAGTGCGTTTGGATTTTGCGATTTACTTTAAGCTGAGTTGTTTACGCGTAGCACTGATGCCATGTTTATCCTTCGAAGCCTCAATGATTATTTCAAATGGTTCAACAAAGTTTGCTGCCGTAGTTGACACATACAAGCCTCCTGTAAGCTAAAGTGATCTATCTGTCTGACAGGTATTGCAGCGAGTCGATCACCCACCTTACCAGTGTATGATGCCAGAGGAGATGTGTGCCAGGATGCTGCGCTTCAGCAGCTGCTTCTCTCGGACCTTGAGCTTGTCAATTAACACTAGTCAACACTCCCCTTCCCTCCCTCCATTCCTTCTTCCCTCCCCCCTCTTCACATCATCCCTCCAACTCTTCCCTCCCTCCCCTTCCCGCGCTGCCTCCCACAAATATACACAGCCGTTGTGTTTAAGTCAGAAAATATATTTTATTGCATGAAATTTGAAACGGTGAAGTCGTTTTATCTCATTGTTCATTTGAGAAAGTCAAACGGTAAGTTAAATGTTAAGTGGTTTCAAACTTCTGTATTTCGAAAATTATTCTTGGTCATAAATGTTTGACATTAAACTTTACAAGCTTCTACAAATGTCTTACTGACACATCAGAACAAAGCATATAATTGAGATAATTATAAATGAAGAAGATAATGAAAGTAAACAAGGCAGAAACATTTAACACGGTGGCACAATGGTTAGCACTGATGCCTCACGACAATAGAGACCCGTCTTCAATTCTGACCTTGGTTGATGTGTGGTGTTTGTGCATTCTCCCCGTGCCTGCATGGGTTTCCTAGAACCTGGAATAGAACCATCGACTGGAGCCAATCAGTACATCAAGTCTGCACTGACCCTCTGAAAGAGTACACTACCTGTGTCCACTCCCTCGCCCTATCTCCGATACGTAACCTGTGCATCTGAAGTCGGAAGGGCAGGTGATTGGGGTGGTGAAAAATGCATATGGTACACTTGCCTTTCTCAATCGTGGCATAGATTGTTAAAGCAAGGATCTCATGTTACATTTATATAGCGCATAGTTCAGAGGAGAAGTCACACCCGGGTGTGGTATATCTGCTGGTTAATGAACCCGGCAGAAGAAAGTGGAGGACTTGGCCAAGGACTTGATTGAGACCTGTGGCGCAGTAGCAGTGGAAGGATCGCGGAGGCGGGAGCGCCAGTGCAAGTAGCAAAACCCCACAGGGAACAGTTGAATACCTTTATCAAGGAAGAGTTCTGCCAGCAGAGGAAGAAGATGCAGGAGGATGGCTCGAAGGCCATAGATGGGGCTGTGACTCCCCAAAGGGATCGATGGAGAGCGTGGAGCAATGCTGGGGGGTACAGAGGTCGCCGATACAAGAGATTGAGAAGGTGATGTCGGGCCACAACGATCGGGTGGTGGCATTGAAGGCGGAGGTGGAAGTCTTAGGAGACCTTTGTAAGAGCAAAGGTGGAGGAGCAGGAAAGTAAGTCGAGAAGGCAGAATCTGTGGATAGTGGGCCTGCCTGAAGGAATGGAAGGTGCGAGCACGGCAAGGTACGTTTCAACGATGCTGGCGGGTCTGGTGGTGGAGGGGGTGCTGGGCAAGGCCCCTGAGGTGAACAGAGAGCATTGGTCTTTGGGGCAGAGGCTTAGAGGCAGGAGCCGCTGCGGGCGGTGATCAGGAGGTCCCACAAGTTCGTCGAGAGGGAGAAGATTCTGCAGTCAGCTAGCGAGAAGCGGAACTGCGAATTGGAGAGCAACAAGGCCCTAATAAACCAGAACATGGGAGCTAAGCTGGCAAAACGGCGTGTGGGTTTAACGCAGCCAGGGCGGTGCTGCATCGACAGCGGATCAGGGTTGGGGTGCTATACCCGCCGAAACTATGGCTACCTATGAATACCCGGAATGCTATTTTGAGACTCCAGAAGCGGCCAATGACTTTATCAAGGAGCATAAGCTGAGGATCACTGAACTGAACAATTTTGGGACGAGGTGCTGGTACTTTGAAGTAATTGAGATGGGTTAGAGCGGGGGTTGGAGGGAGGGGTGGGTTTCTTTTACTCCGATTTTTACTGTTGGGTTGACTAACCGTAGCAGGGGTGAAAGGTTTGAAAGGGGATGGCTGCCCCCACTCCCTTCCTCTCCCCCCCCCCCCCCACCCCATCCTGCTGCCTCGGGCTGTATTGTTTTTGTTTGACTTTGGGGAGGTGACCTGTGGTTCGAGATGAGTCGAGATGGGTGGAGGAGGGGGAGTTTACCGAGAACTTTTTTCACAGAACAGAGAGGTGAGGGCGGGGAATGAGGGTAGTGGGGGGGGGGCAGTCGGAGGAGCCTTTGGGAACGAGTTTCCACGCTGGTAGGTAATGCTGGTCAACGGAAATGAGGTGGGGGGAAGGCTGAAAGAGGTGGCTGTAGGGGGATGGGGGAGGGGGCGGGGGGTGGGAGAGGGTTGGGGTGGAGGGAGGGTTATGCGAGGTGGTGAGGTTTGATACGAAACATGGGAGGGGGCGGAGAAAAGGGGCGTCTAGGATGGGCTAGGTACAGGGTGAAATTTTATTTTAATAAAACATTTTACTGAGGTATTTGTGATTTTGTAACAATAACAGAAGAAACCGTGTACATACAAATATATACATTGTGCAAAGGCCGTCTTCCTCACACACAGATTCCACCTTTCTTACACACTAATCTAAACTAAACTCCCCCCCCCCCCCCCACCGTTTTTGCATACAGTTAATTTTGTCTAAAGAAGTCGACGAACGGTTGCCACCTCCGGGCGAACCCTAACGTTGACCCTCTCAAGGCGAACTTGATTTTCTCCAAATTGAGAAAGCTAGCCATGTCCGATAGGCAGGTCTCCGTCTTCGGGGGCTTTGAGTCCCTCCAAGCTAATAGTATCTGTCTCCGGGCTACCAGGGAAGCAAAGGCCATAACGTTTGCCTCTTTCTCCTCCTGGATTCCCAGGTCTTCCAACACTCCGAAAATCTCCACCTCTGGACTCGGCGCCACCCTTGTTTTAACACCGTGGAGATGACATCCTCAAACCCCTGCCAGAATCCCCTAAGCTTTGGGTATTCCCAGAACATACGAACCTGGTTTGCTGGTCCTTCCGCACACCTTGCACACCTGTCTTCTGCCCCCAAAAAACCGTCATGTGGGCCCGGTGAACAACCTTAAATTGTATCAGGCTGAGCCTGGCGCATGATGTGGACGCATTGACCCTCTTTAACGCATCCGCCCAGAGACCATCCTCTATCTCTCCTCCTAACCCCTCTTCCCATTTGTGTCTCAGCTCCTGGATGTGCGTTTCCTCTGACCCCTGTCCCAGCCATACTCTGGAAACTACCCTGTAGTGTATCCCCCTTGGTGGCAGAAGCCGGAAGGTTGAGACCTGCCTGCGTAGGAAGTCCCGTGCCTGCAGGTACTTAAACTGTATAGGGTGAAATTAACGGGGTTAAAGCTGAAAGGTAGGGATGGCTGACGGTAGAGGCAATGGAGGTGTAAGCCGCCGGTAAGGCTGATATCATGGAACGTGCGAGCGCTCAATGGACCGGTGAAGATATTTCGGGTCTTTGCATTCCGAAGGAGTTTAAAAGTGGGGGGGGGGGGGGGGGTGTTAGCACGTCTTTCAGCAGGAGATGCTCCTACGCTTGAAGGACCAGGTTAGGCTGAGGAAGGGGTGGGTGGGTCAGGTTTTCCACTCGGGGTTTGATTCAAAGTCGCGGGTGGTGGCCATGTGGATGAGTAAGAAGACGGGGTTTGAGGGCACGAAGGAAGTAATAGACCCGGGTGGGAGATATGTGATAGTGAGTGGGGTATTAGCAGGTAAGCTGGTGGTATTGGTGAATGTGTATGCACCGACTTGGTACAATGTAGTTTTTATGTGGGTTTCTGGAACGATCCCCGACTTGACCACTCACCAGTTGATTATGGGAAGAGATTTTAATTGTGTCCTAGAACCGACGGTAGACAGGTCGAGCCCCAGGTCAATGGATAGAATATAAACGGCAAAGGAGTTGGGCGGGTCTATAGAAAAGATGGTGATGGTGGACCCGTGGTGCTTCAAGAACCCAGGCGGAAGGGAGCATCCCTTTTTGTCACATATGTAGGGTTCAGGGTGGTTTTGGATGGGGTGAAGGAGGCAGAGTACACGGCGATAGTAATCTCGGATCATGCGCCCCACTGGCTGGAGATTCAGCTCAGATCGGCACGAGAGCAAGCGCCGGGTGGAGGCTCGATTCGGGGTTGTTGCCAGATAGAGAGTATTGGGACAAAGTGCAGACTGTGATTAAAGATTATGCGAGGAGGAAAAAGCTGCAGGGGCATTCGATAGGTTGACAAAGGGGAAGGTGGTAGGACAGCTGCCAATGCAGGAAGATACGGGCCCTTCAGTTTTTGTCTTCCATGCTATGTGTTAGTGTAGATCGCTCCCATTCAGGCTTTGTTTAAATGGGCAGATTATCTTATGAGGAAAGGTTGGACAGACTAGCCTTGTATCGGCTGGGGTTTAGAAGAGGAATAGGCTACTTGATTGAAATGCGGGGGTTGACAAGGTGGCTGTGAAAAGGATATTTCCTCTTGTGGCAGATTCTGGAAGTAAGCTTCACTGTTTCAAAATAAAGGTCGCCCACCCAAAGCAGAAGTAAAGACATTTTCTTTCCCCATCTTGAACTTTCTTCCTCAAAAGGCCGTGGATGCAAAGCCGTTGAATATTCTTGAGGCAGAGGTAGATAGGTTCTCAGTGGGCAAGGGGTGAAAGGCTGTCGGAGGTAGGTTTGACAGTGGAGTTGAGGTTGATTTCAGCTCTGCCGTTACTTAATGATGAAATTCCAATTGGAGATGAGTCAGATCTACACTGTGTGAACTGTTCAATTTCACAGCGTCAGGGACACGGGGTCGAATCTGACCCTGGCGAGTGATGAATTCCTTACTTGCACAGCGCCGTCGACCAAATCTTTAAACTCGGAGAGTCAGTAGGCAGTGAGCTGATACACCTCTGGGGCTTCTATCTGCTAGCTGGCAGGGAAATAGCTCAGATATTCACCCCTCGCAGTGGAAGGGCTGATCCATTGAAGGATGCTTAGATCAGCGCAATGTCCAACAATCTATATTGTCAATGCGTTGAGGCCAGCCGGTCACTGAGCTGCTACATAGAATGAACCACATTCACCTGCAGAGGTACATTGCTCAGGTTTTCATAATTGATACTGGTATGTTGCTCAGATCTACCTTTCATTCATTCACATGTTTTATATTGCTGCATCATTTTTAATCGCTGTCTGCTTTCCTATTCTCTGTCTGTACTTTTTAAGGCACAACTATTCCCATCTGTCCGTTCGTTTCTTCGGCCCCTCCACCGCATCTTTGTGATTCCTGCTGCCAGCTGGAGACTCATCCTATCTAATTCACACATTCCCTTTAGATCTTGTCATTTCTATGCTATAAGGTGATTTCTACCAGATTTGAAGAATTTTCAAAGTCCCAGTAACCTTTAATTCCTCGATCTGATCTTCCCATCCAAGCCTAATATGAAGGAAATAATGATTCGAACAGAAATATGACTGATAAACGAATAGTATATCTCTCTCTCCCTCTCCGATCAAGTTTTCGGTCTGATTTGATTCTGCAGTTAAGTTTTCTCAGCCAATCCTGGATGTAGTTTGTTGACGGTTTCATAGGAGGTTAATTTGGTTTCCTCTGTGTGTTTGAGCGGCCATCAACGTCATTTTTTTTACATCGAATTTACAGTGCAGAAGGAGGCCATTCGACCCATCGAGTCTGCACCGGCTCCTGGAAAGAGCACCCGACCCAAGGTTAACACATCCACCCTATCCCCAAAACCCAGTAAGCCCACCCAACACTAAGGGGAATTTTGGTCACTAAGGGCAATTTATCATGGCCAATCCACCTAACCTGCACATCTTTGGACATTGGACACATTTTCTGATCCCAATCTCCCCGTCCAATGAAACAATCTCAAATCTGCCTGTGATTTCCTCAGATAAGATTTGAATGAGTTTCCGTGATCACCCGAATCTTTTTGACCAACAATATTAAATCTCTGAGGATGAAGACAGTCAGTAAGTGAACACAGTCTCTGGTGTGAGGGAGAATCAGTGAGGGAGAATCAGCGGTTTTATCTGATCTGCTCCACTCGGTCATTGTGCATGTTGTTTAATTTTAAGACGGCTCACGAAGAACATTAATATCATTGCCATGTGGGTGGCCTGTTAACACGGAGCTATTCGCTCTGAGCGGGAGATTTCCTTCGGTTGCTATTGTAATTGAAACATTATACTGATTGGACATTCGCGTATTTGCGATTACGGTCACACATCTCTCAGTGGAGGTTTCCACAGAGAGGTCCCAGGATATTTTCTCGATTATGTTAATCTGCGCCCTCAGTTCATTTGCCTCGTCGTTAAGACTCCTCGCATAAAAGCAAATGCAATCCAGCCTTGCCATATTGCCTTGTGTCTTCACTCTGCCTCCCAAGCTGATTTGGTATTTGTCCTCTATTTGGCTGTTTATGACCCTGAGAAAAGTTTAACCAAACATACCCTGTTGGACAAGCCAGTTCCAGTGAATAGAGCGAATGAGTGAATTGATCATGGTCAGTGTTTCTGAAGCTTGCCTCAGCGGCTTCCCTGGTGGTCTAGTGGTTAGGATTCGGCGCTTTCACCGCCGTGGCCCGGGTTCGATTCCCGGTCAGGGAATTGTTCTTGTTGCTGCTATGCGAACTGTCACAATGATGTGTTCCATCGGCATTTCGTGTGAGGTCAAGGTTAGGAATCAGATCTGGAATTTTGTTTTTATTCCATTTAACCGAGAATTCATTTTCCAGACATTCATCGTAAATTACGATTAATGTACAGGATTAGAACTTTCCTGGAGGTTCGAGTCAGTTTTCGGATCTATCACCTTAACCAGGGAGCCAATGGTACAGCCCAGGCATGGAAACTAATGGTGTTCTGATAAAATCATAGCCTCAATTGCAGAATGAAATAATATTTACTTCTGACGTTTTCAATTCTTTCCGCCCATGACTGATTCTCTCCGTGGTTCTCTCTGTGCAGTATTATCTGTGGTTTACATAGTATAGAAATTGGGGGAGAGGAATAGACCGTTCGGCCCAACTAAATTGTGTCTGCGCATGTACTCCAGACCAGACTGTCCCCTCCCGTCCGATATCTAATTGGCCATTTCC
The DNA here is from genome assembly GCF_902713615.1 of Scyliorhinus canicula. Classification (NCBI taxonomy): domain Eukaryota; kingdom Metazoa; phylum Chordata; class Chondrichthyes; order Carcharhiniformes; family Scyliorhinidae; genus Scyliorhinus; species Scyliorhinus canicula. Next base: position 156,954 of record NW_024055487.1, read on the forward strand.
ATCCAGCTCCCTGTGTCCGTCTAGTCTGTTCTCTTTCCAGTATTTCCAAGTCTTCCCATAAATGTATCAATACTCTCTGCTCCAAGCTCCATGTGGCAACAGGTTCCATCTTCTCACAATCCTGTATTTAAATTTCTTCTACTTCATATCTGCCTCTGTTCGGTTACTCATATATATCAACACAGAAAACTGGTGCAGGAGCAGACCATTCTTCGAGCCTGCACCACCACTCAAATGTTCATGGCTGATAATGCAAATCCCATCTCACACTACGACTTTCTTTCCATTCCCCTCGCTCCCTTTAGTCGCAAGGGCCACTTCCAGCTCCCTCTTGAATATATCGAACAAACTGGCCCTCACTGCTTTCTGTGGCAGAGACTTCAATACGTCGACAACTCTGTAAGAGAAGAAGTTTGCCTCATCTCAGACCTGAATGGCGCATTCTTTATTCATCGGCTGTGACCCCTAGTCCCAACATCGGGAACATTCATCCCGCATCTAACCCGTGCAGTCCCATCAGGATTGTATATGTATCCAGGATTCTATATGTTGTATATGTTTCTATGAGATCCCCTCTCATTCTGAACAGGCGCCGGAATGTGGCGACTAGGAGCTTTTCACAGTAACTTCATTTGAAGTCTACTTGTGACAATAAGCGATTTTCATTTCATTTCATTTCATTTCTTCTAAACTCCAGTGAGTCCAAACCCAGTCGATCCAATCTTTCTTCATATGTCAGTTCTGCCATCCCGGAAATTAGTCTGGTGAACTTTCGCTGGACATGCTCAAAAGCAAGAATGTCCTTCCTCAAACTAAAACTACACACAATACTCAAGGTGCGGCCTCACCAAGGCTCCATATAACTGTTGAAAGCAATCCCACCTCCTATGCTCAAACCTTCTCTATCTGAAGGCCAGAATACCATAGGCTTTCCTCGTCGCCTGCTGTACCTGCATGCCAACCTTCAACGACTGTACATGTGAGGTTACCCTCCTTGGTGGCAAAGAGAAGAAGGCAGATTAGTCTTTGAATGATGGCAGTTTAGGAAACTGGGAAGTGCAACGAGACCTGGGTGTCCTGGTGGGACAGTTATTATTGATACTCCACGAGGGCGACATGCTGGCGCAGTGGTTAGCATTGCTACCTCACGGCGCCGAGGACCTGGGTTCGAACCGCTGGGGCCACTGCCGTATAGAGTTTGCACATTCTCCGCGTGTCTGCGTGGACCTCACCCCAACGCAAACATGTGCAGGATAGGTGAATTGGCCATGCTAAATTACCACTTGATCTGAAAAATTATAAATAAAGACCATATGTATTTTTATATTGCATTAGATCTTGTCACCACCATGCCTCCCTCGTGGAGTATTAATAACAACATAACACAGTGTAGTATAAACAGTGGCCAAATCAAGTGCGATATGATAGGGGCAGCAGGGTAGCATGGTGGTTAGCATAAATGCTTCACAGCTCCAGGTTCGATTCCCGGCTGGGTCACTGTCTGTGTGGAGTCTGCACGTCCTCCCCCTGTGTGCGTGGGTTTCCTCCGGGTGCTCCGGTTTCCTCCCACAGTCCAAAGATGTGCGGGTTAGGTGGATTGGCCATGCTAAATTGCCCGTAGTGTCCTAATAAAAGTAGGGTTAAGGGGGAGGTTGTTGGGTTACGGGTATAGGGTGGATACGTGGGTTTGAGTAGGGTGATCATGGCTCGGCACAACATTGAGGGCCGAAGGGCCTGTTCTGTGCTGTGCTGTTCTATGTTCTATGAGCAGTGGCATGGTGTGTTACAGCAGTAACTGATACTGCACCTACTATAATGAAATAAAAGAGAAAATGCTGGAAAATCTCAGCAGGTCTGACATCATCTGTAGGGAGAAAAAAGAGCTAACGTTTCGAGTCCAATGACTACTTTGACAAAGAGTCTTTCGACTCGAAACTTTAGCACTTTTCTCTCCCTATAGATGCTGCCAGACCTGCTGAGATTTTCCAGCATTATCTCTTGTGTTTCAGATTGCAGCATCCGCAGTAATTTGTTTTCATACTATAATGAAATGATACACTAAGCTAGACAATGCCTCTGTAGTTTACGAGGTGCAATCTCAGGTAATACCACACAGCACCATGCATCATCGAAATATGAAAACATTTTAGATAGTAGTAGGAGAAGGCCATTCGGCCCTTCGAGCCAGTTTCTCCATCCAACGTGATCACAATGGGTTCTCTATCAAAACTATACCCCAGCACATTTTCCACACACTTTGACACATTTAGTGTTCTATTTCCTTCTTAAATATATTCAGTAATATTGCCTGCACAGCCCACTGTCCGAAAAATGCTCATTTCCAGATTTTATGGATCGTGCCTCCATTTTCACTGCACTTCTTGTTATTGCCTCTGAGTCATGTCTCGGTAATTACTCGCCCCAATGTTATCGGAATTAATATTCCACCAGCCAGCTATCAATTGTTTCTTCACTAGAAACTGTAAATTCATACTGGAACATTTGAAGGCACTTTCAGAATGGATGGTTTCCGAGGATAAACAAAGGGGTCTGCTGTGTGCACATGGTGCAGCATTTGCCTACGATCGGCTCGACCTCATACGCCCATGTTTGCGATTAATATTTCAAGTTCTTTCCTCGCAAATATATTTCAATATTTGTGTATCAATGCAGCACTAAACACCAGAACACTTACAAATACGCAAACCACGTCAACGTATCCGTCAACTAAAAGCACAATATGTCAGATATTGAAAGAGACAGATTTTTATCAGAGATCAGACTTCAGCTCAGAGTTAGCAAGAGGTGTTTTGATTGATGGAGGCGCAGAGAATTATCTTGGGGCTGGGAGGGACCGCAAAAGTTGCAGTCAGCAGTTTACCCCAGGGAACAAATTAAAGGCATGGACTCGTCTCTTAATTTGTTTATTCATCGATCTGTAACTAACGGGCATGTTGGAATTTAATTGCCCCTCTGGAGACTGTCACTGGTATAAATGAGAGTTCAATTGGTTCCTGAAAGACGATGCATGGACCAGCGAATGGACCATTTTATGCCATTTATTACCCGGCACTCGCTATTATTGGTGTCCCAGGTAAGAGCGGAATCTCAACTGCAATATTTATTTTTCTTCTGAATCTTCTTAACTCTTCCCTTTAAGGATCGTGCTGAAAGGTTTATTGCATTACGATATATTAGAGTGCATCACTTAATTTTATATTACAGAGCAGGACAATAAATAGTCAATAAGTTACCCTTCACACTTATAGAACAATTATTTATTAGACTGCAGAAATATGAGTTATAATGTTTAGCATTGTACGGACGTTATATTGTTAAACAGTGCAACACATTTGCTACAAATCGTTATTGAGCTGCAGGAAAAGACCATAAGACCATAAGACATAGGAGCGGAAGTAAGGCCATTCGGCCCATCGAGTCCACTCCACCATTCAATCATGGTTGATTTCAACTCCATTTACCCGCTCTCTCCCCATAGCCCTTAATTCCTCGAGAAATCAAGAATTTATCAATTTCTGTCTTAAAGAAACTCAATGTCCCGGCCTCCACCGCCCTCTGTGGCAATGAATTCCACAGACCTACCACTCTCTGGCTGAAGAAATTTCTCCTCATCTCTGTTCTAAAGTGACTCCCTTTTATTCTAAGGCTGTGCCCCCGCGTCCTAGTCTCCCCTGCTAATGGAAACAACTTCCCTACGTCCATCCTATCCAAGCCATTCATTATCTTGAAAGTTTCTATTAGATCTCCCCTCAACCTCCTAAACTCCAATGAATATAATCCCACGATCCTCAGACGTTCATCGTATGTTAGGCCTACCATTCCTGGGATCATCCGTGTGAATCTCCGCTGGACCCGCTCCAGTGCCAGTATGTCCTTCCTGAGGTGTGGGGCCCAAAATTGCTCACAGTATTCTAAATGGGGCCTAACTAGTGCTTTATAAAGCCTCAGAAGTACATCCCTGCTTTTATATTCCAAGCCTCTTGAGATAAATGACAACATTACATTTGCTTTCTTAATTACGGACTCAACCTGCAAGTTTACCTTTAGAGAATCCTGGACTAGGACTCCCAAGTCCCTTTGCACTTTAGCATTATGAATTTTGTCACCGTTTAGAAAATAGTCCATGCCTCTATTCTTTTTTCCAAAGTGCAAGACCTCGCACTTGCCCACGTTGAATTTCATCAGCCACTTCTTGGACCATTCTCCTAAACTGTCTAAATCTTTCTGCAGCCTCCCCACCTCCTCAATACTACCTGCCCCTCCACCTATCTTTGTATCATCGGCAAACTTGGCCAGAATGCCCCCAGTTCCGTCATCTAGATCGTTAATATATAAAGAGAACAGCTGTGGCCCCAACACTGAACCCTGCGGGACACCACTTGTCACCGGTTGCCATTCCGAAAAAGAACCTTTTATCCCAACTCTCTGCCTTCTGTCTGACAGCCAATCGTCAATCCATGTTAGTACCTTGCCTCGAATACCATGGGCCCTTATTTTACTCAGCAGTCTCCCGTGAGGCACCTTGTCAAAGACCTTTTGGAAGTCAAGATAGATAACATCCATTGGCTCTCCTTGGATGATTAGGATGGCACAGGAATGGGGAGGGATTAGTCTAATAAGCCACATGAGGTAAGTAAAACAATCAAGAGAATGCTGAAAAAGAGGCTTTGTTAGGCAATCATAGAATCAGTTCAAATGGAGGCGATTCGAACATGTACCAAACTCTGAAAAGAGTACTGCGCACAGGCTCAGTCCCCTGCGCTTTCCCAATAACCCCTTAGCCTCACCTAACCTACACATCTGCTTTAGACACTGAGGGGCAATTTAGAATAGCCAATCCAGCTAAACTGCACATTGTTGGGCTGTGAGAGGCACCCAGAGGGAACCAGACAGATACAGGGAGAAAGTTAAAAATCTCCACACAGACAGTAACCCAAGGTCATAATTGAACCCAAGGCCCTGGCGCTGTGATCGAAGGCAGTACATTTTCAATGGCTGAACGGGATGTGGTATGCGTTATTCATTAGGAAAAACAGTTTTGGATCATTGAATCATAACATTTACAGTGCACAAGGAGGCCATTCGGCCCATCGAATCTGCACTGGCCCTTGGAAAGAGCACCCCACCCAAGTCCACACCTCCACCGTATCCCCATAACCCAGTAACACCACCCAACCTTCCTGGACACGTAAGGGCAATTTCGCATGGCCAATCCACTTAACCTCCACATCTTTGGAATGTAGGAGGAAACCGGAGCACTTGGAGGAGACCCACGCACACACGTGGAGGATGTGAAGACTCTGCACAGACAGTGATCCAAGCCGGGAATGGAACCTGAGACCCTGGAGCTGTGAAGCAACTGTGCTAACCACTATGCTACCGTACCGCCCCTTTCAGTTGAGTTCACTGGCGATGCAAATTGGGAGTGTAGACATATGAAAGTGGTAAATAAGGGTTTGAGCAGCTCTTAAGCTAAGGCAGACTTTCAGACCGGCGATAAAATGGGCTGTGGAGAAATGTCGAAGTATGCAGTGTCGGTGCTTATGACCGACGGGTTTGGGAATGTGGGCGTTTGGAAGTTCAGCCCACCGTCAAACAAGACTTGAATATTGTAAATGGTCTCTAACTTTAGAGGATGGCCAGCCACGGGAATGGACCCAGTGGCCAGAGAGCGGAGTTTGTTGCAGAGATTGATTGTGATATTTTATGAATTGACAAACGTTTAATCCAGCATTGGATTTGCATCAAGTAGTAATGGTTTTGGAATAATTGAAATCTGGAGGTGCGAAATGGACAGGTCAGGAGGGTTTCGGTAGCGGAATGTATCAGGGAGTCGCTGGTTTTTGGAGTCTGCTCAGTGACGCCATTCTCTTTTCTCTATTACAGCCAACTTGATGGCGATCATCATCCTATCCCGAGGACGGTGCGGACTCTCTCGCTGTATCACCTACTACCTGGTAGCGATAGCAGTGACTGATTTCCTTGTCATGGTCACCGCTGTTATCCTCAACCGGATTGGTGGCATTTACTTTAGGTACAGCGTCCTATCGATCACCCCCGGATGCGCTGTCAGCACCGTGCTCGTTTATGCGACCCGTGATGGTTCAGTCTGGCTGACCGTGGCCTTCACCTTCGACCGTTTTGTATCCATCTGCTGTCAGAAACTGAAGACCCGATACTGCACCGAGAAAACTGCATTGCTGGTCATAGGAATGGTCATTACCTTGAGCTACGTCAAGAACATCCCTTTTTACTTCACCTACCAGCCCTTGTACGTATTGGACGAGATTCCCTGGTTCTGTGATATTAAGTCCAGCTATTACACGATCCCGTCGTGGCAAGCTTATGACTGGCTCGACCACGTATCAACCCCCTTTCTTCCGTTCTTCTTTATTCTGATGCTCAACGCCCTGACTGTAAGGCACATTGTAGAGGCCAGCAGAGCCCGCAGGAGGCTCAAGGGCTCAGAGAGTGACGGAGATCCAGAGATAGCCAACCGCAAGAAGTCGATTGTCCTGCTCTTCGCGATCTCGCTCAGCTTCCTCCTCCTCTGGGTCACATATGTTGGACATTTCCTATACGTTCGGGTTACAGCTGAGGTCTACTTCACGGGTCTGGATTTCAATGACCCACACTTCATCTTTCAAGAAACGACCAACATGCTTCAGTTACTCAGTTCCTGCAACAACACCTTCATCTATGCAGTAGCGCAGACCAAGTTTCGAAATGAGCTGAAGAAGTTTCTCATTTTTCCCTTCGCCATTATCACTGGTTGCTTTAGGTTGAACAGTGCTTCATGATCATGTTAAAGACTATTAATATATTTAGATGTCGACAGAATCTGAAATCATATTTGTTTACAAAGATGTTACAGCCACACTATTTCATGCTCCTGAACAAAATAAACTATTTGCAAGACAATTTTATACTCCAGCTTTCGGAATTAACATGAGGTACATATGAAATAGCAGGCAAAGAGTGGTCGAACAAACCACACTGCACGTTCAATGGCAGATGTAACATTTTTTAAAAAATGCTTATATTACAGTTTTTGATATCATACATTGTACAATGGACAAGGTTATGTGATGCGATTACAATATACAAGGACTTTACACCCACCCGCACCCACTCCTTGACCACCTCTGGCCCCTGTTTTTGTTGTTTAAAGATACTTTATTCGATCAGATAACGTAAAATAGGTGAAAGTCATCTATTTACATCAATGCAGCTCTTTCCCCTTCGCCTTCTCTTCTCCCACTTTGTAGATTGGCCCCGCTGCCCCTACCCCCGCCCCCATCCTTCGTCTCTATTTCGGTGTTTCTTTGGGAGTTCTTTTCTTTGTGGCCTTGCTCTAGGCCCCCGATTATCCGTTCTGGTGTTGCTCCAGCCTCCCCTCCTCTCTCCCTAACCTCCCTCCAAATCTCGTCCCCTCCCTATTTGTTCTCTGTTGTCTCGTTCGTTCGGTCCGCCCCCCCCCCCCCCCACAAACACACACACACATGCACAAACTTACCCTCCCCTCGCTCTTTTGGCTGTTGGCTTCGTAAAGATGTTGGAACGCGTGGTGAATTGTCTCCTCGTTTTTTGGAAACCCTCCTCCTACCCTCAAATGGCAAATTTTATTTACTCCAGGTGGAGAAATTACGACACGTCTGCCACACAGTCTGCTGTTGTGAGTCATGCTGTTGATCTTCAGCTGAGCCGGATTCCTCGGTGGGCGATTAGGGAAGCAAAGGCAAGGGGGTCGACCCCTTTCCCTATGAATAGTTCTGGCTGGTTCGATACCCCGAAGACTGCCATTCACCGGGCACGCGTCCACCCTCACAACCTTGGACATTGCCTCAATGAAGGCTGTCCAAAACCCGTCAAGTCTGGGGCATGCCCACAACATGTGGGTGTGGTTGGCTGCGGCTCCCTGGTGCCGTTCACATTTGTCCTCCACCTCCTTATTGTGGTTCTTGTCAGGTGCGCTCTGTGCACTACTTTCAGTTGCATGAGGTTTAGCCTTGCATAAGCGAAGGTGTTGTTGGCCCTGTTCAGAGCTTCGGTCCAGAGTCTCCACTCGATTTCTGGTTTAGCTGACTCGGCTAAATCGCTGGCTTTTAAAGCAGACCAAGCAGGCCAGCAGCACGGTTCGATTCCCGTACCAGCCTCCCCGGACAGGCGCCGGAATGTGGCGACTAGGGGCTTTTCACAGTAACTTCATTGAAGCCTACTCGTGACAATAAGCGATTTTCATTTTTCATTTCATTCAAGTTGGTCCTCATATTTTTTCTGTGTTTCGTCCAGTGGGGAGTGTTCAGTTCCTCCCTCCCTGGTTACACACGTACAGTACTCCTTCTTGCATTGTGCATCTCGGGTCCCTGGCTATCTTGCAGTCTCCTTACCTAGAAAGATCTAACCTGTATGTTAAGACGGTAGCACAAGTGATTACCACTGTGGGTCCACCGCGCCAGGATCCCAGGTTCCATTCCTCGCTGGGTCACTCTCTGTGTGGAGTCTGCACATCCTCCCCGTGTGTGCGTGGGTTTCCACCGGGTGCTCCGGTTTCCTCCCACAGACCAAAGACGTGCAGTGTAGGTGGATTGGGCAAGCTAAATTACCCTTAGTGACCACAAAGGTTAGAAGGTTTATTGGGTTACGGGGATAGGCTGGAAGTGAGGGCTTAAGTGGGTTGGTGCAGTCTCGGTGGCCGACTGGCCTCCTTCTGCAATGTATGTTCTATGTCCAGACCAGGTTAAAGTCCAACTGCTTTGTTTCAAACACTTGCTTTTGGAGAGCAGCTCCTTGGAGCAGTGCTCCGAAGGCTAGTGTTTGAAATAAACCTGTTGGACTTTAACCTGGTGTTGTAAGACTTCTTACTGTGCTCACGCCAGTCCAACACCGGCTTCTCCATATCGATGTTCCAGTGTTTGTTCCCGTTGGCAGCTGCAGCCTCTCTGTCAGTTCCTCTAAGATCGCTCGCCTGTCCTCTGTGTAGAAGTCCCAAACGGTCCCTGAGGAGATGGAAACAAGGCAGATCCCATGGATGCTCAGTTATTTTAGGCAGATGGTATCAGAGGGAATTGAGCAGGCAGAGCATCCCGGAATTATGTCCAGTAGGTTCGTACGTTCATGGAGATGGTAGGAGAGTGAATGTGTCGATAGTTCAGTTGGCTGGCTGGCTGGTCGTGAAGCACACAGCGTGAGTTCAATTCCTGTGATCCATGCCCTCTCAACCTTGTCCCTCTGCTGAAGTGCATAGAACATAGAACATTACAGCGCAGTACAGGCCCTTCGGCCCACGATGTTGCGCCGTCCTGTGAAACCCCTCCAAAGTCTCTCTACACTATTCTGTTATCGTCCATATGTGCATTGCAAATCTAAAGAGCTGGTCATCGACTTCAGGAAGCAAAGTACTGTAGACACCCCTGTCAGCGTCAACGGGGCCGAGGTGGAGATGGTTAGCAGTTTCAAATTCCTAGGGGTGCACATCACCAAAAATCTATCCTGGTCCACTCACGTCGACGCTATCACCAAGAAAGCACAACAGCACCTATACTTCCTCAGGAAACTAAGGAAAATCGGCATGTCCTCATTAATCCTTACCAACTTTTACAGATGCACTATAGAAAGCATCCTATCGGGCTGCATCACAGCCTGGTATGGCAAGTGCTTGGCCCAGGACCGCAAGGAACTTCAGAGAGTCGTGAATACCGCCCAGTCCATCACACGAACCTGCCTCCCATCCATGGACTCCATCTACACCTCCCGCTGCCGGGGGAAAGCGGGCAGCATAATCAAGGATCCCTCCCACCCGGCTTATTCACTTTTCCTACTTCTTCCATCGGGCAGGAGATACAGAAGTCTGAGAACACGCACGAACAGACTCAAAAACAGCTTCTTCCCCACTGTCACCAGACTCCTAAATGACCCTCTTATTGACTGACCTCATTAACACTACACCCTGTATGCTTCAACCGATGCCGATGCTTATGTAGTTACATTGTATATCTTGTGTTGCCCTATTATGTATTCTCATGTATTTTCTAGAATTTTGTTTAATTCCCTTTTCTTCCATGTACTGAATGATCTGCTGAGCTGCTTGCAGAAAAATACTTTTCACTGTATCTCGGTACACGTGACAATAAACAAATCCAGTCCAATCCAAACTCTCAGCTAAAATCACCATGAATCAGCTCTCTCGCAAAAGGAAAGAGCAGCCATGGCCTTCGGGAACTTTGGTTACCTTTGATCGGAGGGAATTGAGCATCAAGAGAGGCACCCTGGAGTGAGTGCAGGGGGATGGTGTCAGAGGGAATGGAGCCGGGAGAGAAGATCCCCGGGGTGATATTCAGTGAGTTCAGGGGATGGTATCAAAGTGAATGGAGCAGGGAGAGAGGATCCCTGGTGTGATGATCAGCGAGTTCAGCGGGATGGTATCAGAGGGAATGGAGCAGGGAGAGAGGATCCCTGGTGTGATGATCAGCGAGTTCAGCGGGATGGTATCAGAGGGAATGGAGCAGGGAGAGAGGATCCCTGGTGTGATGATCAGCGAGTTCAGCGGGATGGTATCAGAGGGAATGGAACAGGGAGAGAGGATCCCTGGAGTGATGGTCAGAGAGTTCAGGGGGATGGTATCAGAGGGAATGGAGCAGGGAGAGAGGATCCCTGGGGTGATGTTCAGTGAGTTCAGGGGGATGATAGCAGAGTGAATAGAGCAGGGCGAGAGGATCCCTGGTGTGATGTTCAGTGAGTTCAGGAGGATGGTATCAGAGAGAATGGAGCAGGGAGAGAGGATCCCTGGCGTGATGATCAGTGAGTTCAGGAGGATGGTATCAGAGGGAATGGAGCCGGGAGAGAGGAACCCTGGTGTGATGATCAGTGAGTTCAGGAGGATGGTATCAGAGGGAATGGAGCAGGGAGAGAGGGTCCCTGGGGTGATGATCATTGAGTTCAGGAGGATGGTATCAGAAGGATTGGAGCAGGGAGAGGGGATCCCTGGTGTGATGATCAGTGAGTTCAGGGGGATGGTATCAGAAGGAATGGAGCCGGGAGAGAGGATCCCTGGGGTGATGTTCAGTGAGTTCAGGGCAATGGTATCAGAGGGAATGGAGCAGGGAGAGAGGATACCTGGGGTGATGCTCAGTGAGTTCAGGGCAATGGTATCAGAGGGAATGATCAGGGAGAGAGGATCCCTGGGTGATGTTCAGTGAGTTCAGGATGATGGTATCACAGTGAATGGAGCAAGGAGAGAGGATATCTCGGGTCATGCTCAGTGAGTTCAGGGGGATGATAGCAGAGTGAATGGAGCCGGGAGAGAGGATCCCTGGGGTGTTCAGTGAGTTCAGCGGGATGATATCAGAGGGACTGAAGCCGGGAAAGAGGATCCCTGGGGTGATGTCCAGTGAGTTCAGCGGGATGATAGCAGAGTGAATGGAGCAGGGCGAGAGGCAGGACAATGGGGATGAGAAAACATCAGCCATGATTGAATGGCGGAGCAGACTTGCTGGGCCGAGTGGCCGAATTCTGCTCCTATGTCTTGTTGTCTTATGGTGTTATACCTGGGGTGATGTTCAGTGTGTTCAGCGGGATAGTATCAGGCAGAAGGGCGCAGGGAGATGCCTGGCTGATACTCAATGAGTTCAGGGCGATGGTATCAGAGGGAATGGAGGTTATTATCGATCAATGCATCCTCGAAAATGGAGACAGTGTCAGTTTTAAATGGGCCAAAATGTAAAGTTTGAAGCAGTCGGTGATTTTGTTTGAACCAGAAAGTGCAGTTTGCGCATGTGCCAGAACAGGGCGATAAAGTGTCTATTTGTATGTTTCAAAGGGAATTTCGAGTTGATTCTCTCTATTGGATCGGCCATATTCTCTGGCCGTTTCTGCTCTCTAGTGTATCTAATAGGCCCCAAACTCAAGTAATATTTGGAAATTCGTACTCGATTTTATGTTGTGTGCGATATACTTTCTAGCCTTTACGGCTCTGCCAAGGGTTTACACCCTCTGTTCTGTCTGCCTTATATACATAGTCTGCCTTGGGATTATTTATTCGGCCAACATGGAGAATGTTAACCCGTGCTGCAGCGACCCTGGAAGTGTTTAATGAGACAGTGTGAAGGAAACGTTTCTTCTCCATTCACTGGCTTGTTTCGGTGTCTGAAGAAGCAGAGCCCCCCCTCTTCAGAATTACCTGACATGTGACTGTGACTGACCAGAGTACGACTGAAATCACCTCGATTCTTCTCGCTCTGCAATGATTCTGTCTCCGGGGTACACGCAGGTGATGCAGTGATTCTTTCACAACAGGGGAAATATTTGTCTGGGAAAGCGAAACACTGCAATAAGGGGAATGGGCCGTCGTCAGGGGACTTTGGAGAAAGGAGTTCAGAAAAGTCACATTTGGTTCATTTTTCATTCAGGATTTATTGAAAAATTTGGAGAAAGTTTAACAGAAATGTTAATTTTCAAGTTAACAAAGAGCAAGATTACGATTGAGCGTGACATTGAGAAGAGAACACATCAGCTCTGAGCTGCCAAATGAATGTACAACAGACACCAGAAAGAGGGAACAGGAGCTCAAAATATAGGGAAGGCAATAATTGAGAATAAGGAATTAAAAACGTTACTTATTTTCAAATGGAAATCAAACTACAGGACAATTATAATCGAAAATTGCAATACGTCCATATTATTTCGTATTTTTCAAACAGAAAAATATTATAAAGTCACCAGAGGGCATTTCATGATTTCGTAACAGAGATCGTGATAAACAGCTGAATAAAATTTACGACATCCATATCAATAAATACGACATCCAAAATTCAGCCGATCACTTGATCTGTAAAAACAGAAAAAACAATGAAGCAGATGTTTGTGACCTGGGACATTAATATTTTATATATGAAAAGTTCAGTGAGTTGTCAAACTGCTTCGATCAGCTAAAGTGTGAGTGGATCGAATGCTCTCACCTTCACTAGGGTGACTGCAGCGCTGTAGGACATGCTCAGGAAGAACAGGGTGATGAATGTGGAAGTGGTTGTCAAGATGTTGCCATTATCATCCTGATAGTCTTCAGTCCGGATGCTGTCTATAGAATCGAAGGGGATATAGCCGAAAATAGTTAAATTGTACTTTCATTCAGGGTATCTTTCAGAATTATATATAAATATTATCCTTTATCTTTCTGAAGTAATTTTAGTAATTTTTTTTTCATTGTACATTGTTAAATTCGCGATACTCAGAAACCGATCTCTGCATCAATCTCCACAGCCGTTCGTCCTTTACGTTGCTCAAACAGTCCGTGTCACAAAACACAGCCGCTTTTGTTCAATTTCAGTTTGTTTTAGAACAATTTGGTATAATTGGAGATTATTATGATTGATACTGAGGGACGTTCATTCAGCTTCTTATTTCGACACTGTGAATGTTGCCGCTAAGAACCCGGACGTGAGTTCCCATCTTATTTGTTTATTTGCGATGGAAACATTTGTCATGTCGTTTACTGCAGCCAGTTTCTCAATCAGAACATTGTTTCAGTGCGTCTGTGGGATCATTATGGAATGGGGATATGTTTTGATTGGTATGCCCATTCAAACAGTTACATTAGAAATAAACTGTCATCTTGTTGTTTCTTTTTGTGCTTAAGTAACTCGTGATTTGCCTTTATCTGTTTGTCTCTCGCAATGTGTGTTTGAACATTAATGTGAGTGTTGATGTGCAATGTGTTTTCATCTGTGATTGCCTGTATATTTTGTGATTCTATCAATGTGTATGTACGAATGAGTTATTTTTGTCTTAAAACCTTTGTTTATTTACGAATAGTTGTGTTAATGCGTGCTTATGTGTTCATACCTGCTAATATATGTAGTAATATGTTTATTTGTGCGCCATCGATCTATCAATGTGTGTATGCACATGCGTGTGCATGTGTGTCTCTGTGAGTGCATTCATGTGTATATTAACGTGTTGATAGATTTATATGCCTATGTTTTTAAATGTGTTTATGTCCCCTTGTATGCTACTATGCATTTTAGTGTTCTTGAACATAGAACATAGAGTCCCTCCAATGCAGAAAGAGGCCATTTCGTCCTTTGAGTCTGTACCGACCCTCAGAAAGGGCACTCTACACTCTGTGTTTGTGCGTCCATATAGGCCATTAATGTGCGTGTTCATGTGTTTATACATTTGTGTTAATGTGTATGACAGTGGACGTCATTGTGTCTGCACGAATGTATCAGACAACGTGTGCTAATGTATATTTTCATGGTTACATCTGTGTTTCGGTCCTTTTGTGATTCTGCTTCTCTTGCAAATAATATATTTGCTTTTGCGTCTGTTCGTACGCATGTGTGAATCTGCACGATGGTTATTACTGTGTGAGCAAGCGTGTGTTTGTCTGTGTGCGTGTGTGTATTTTATGCGGGTCTGCGTGTGCTCGCATACGACAAACGCACTGTGTTAGCATATGAGGCAGCATGGTAGCACAGTGGTTCTCAGCACCAGGGTCCCAGGTTTGATTCCCGGCTTGGGTCACTGTCTGCGCGGAGTCTGCACGTGCTCCCCATGTCTGCGCGAGTTTCCTCCAGGTGCTCCGGTTTCCTCCCACATGTCTCGAAAGACGTGCTGTTAGGTGAATTGGTCATTCTGAATTCTCTCTGTCTACCCGAACAGGCGCCGGAATGTGGCAACTAGGGGATTTTTACAGTAACTTCATTGCAGTGTTATTGTAAGCCTACTTGTGACATAGAACATAGAACGATACAGTGCAGTACAGGCCCTTCGGCCCTCGATGTTGCACCGACATGGAAAAAAAACTAAAGGCCATCTAACCTATACTATGCCCTTATCATCCATATGCTTATCCAATAAATTTTTAAATGCCCTCAATGTTGGCGAGTTCACTACTGTTGCAGGTAGGGCATTCCACGGCCTCACCACTCTTTGCGTAAAAAACCCACCTCTGACCTCTGTCCTTTATCTATTACCCCTCAATTTAAGGCTATGTCCCCTCGTGCTAGCCACCTCCATCCGCGGGAGAAGGCTCTCGCTGTCCACCCTATCTAACCCTCTGATCATTTTGTATGCAAAATGCACAGGTGACAAGAAAGATTATTTTTTTTAAACAGTAAATGGGGCATTACACGTTTGAAAAATTGTGTTGTTTGAAGGTATATTTACACCATGGTTTGTCTGATGCAAGGTTACAACCTATGACCAGTAAGTAAGAAACGACTTGCATTGTTGAAAGCTGAGTCCTTACATTAAAGACTCACTCCCTTCCGAATTCTCCGCTCGGGGAATGGGAGGGGAGAAATATTGAAACATTGAAAACAGGTGCATGAGGCGGCCACTCAGCCCTTCGATCCTGCACCACCATTCAATATGATCATGGCTGATGATGCAAATTCAGTATCCCACACCCGCTTTCTCGCCATTATCCTTGCATGTTAGCACAGTGGTTAGCACTGTTGCTTGCAGGTTCGATTCCCGCCTTGGGCCACTGTCTGTGAGAAGTCTGCACGTTTTCCCCGTGTGTGCATGGGTTTCCTCCGGGGGCCCCAGTTTGCTCCCGCAAGTCCCGAAAGACGTGCTTGTTAGTTAATTTGGACATTCTGAATTCTCCCTCTGTGCACCCAAACAGGCGCCGGAATGTAGCGACTAGGGGCTTTTTACATCAACTTCACTGCAGTGTTAATGTAAGCCTACTTGTGACAATAAATATCATTATTATCCCTTTAGTCGCAAGGGCCATGTCCAGCTCCCTCTTGAATATATCCAAGGAACTGGCCCCAACAGCTTTCTGTGGTAGAGAATTCCACAAGTTCAGAACTTTCTGAGAGAAGCTGGATTCTCTGTCGGACGGATGCTCCGTTTTGCTGGCAGCTTGGAGGGGTTTCCCGACGGCGTAGGACAGCACCACAATGGAAAACCCCATTGACCAGCCGGCGTAACAAAGCATCCGGCCGGCGGGATGAAACAGAAATGTGGCACGGCAGGGTGGATAATCCACCATTCTTCCTCACCTCAACCCTGAATGGCGTCCTGCTTATTCTTAGGCTGCGACCCCTATTTCTGGACGTCCCCAACATTGGGAACTTTCTTCACGCATCTAGCCAGTCCAGTCCCATCAGGATATTATATGTTTCTTTGACATTCCCTCTCATTCTTCTAACCTCCAGCGAGTACAAACCCAGTTGATCATGTCTTTCTTCATATGTCAGTCCTCCCACCCCGGTGATTACTCAGGTGAACCTTCGCGGGACCCCGTCAGTAGCAAGAATTTCCTACCTCAAACTGGACCAAAACTGCACACAGTGTTCAAGGTGTGGTTTCACCAAGTCCTGTATAACTGCAGTAATACATTCCAACTCCTATACACAAATCCTCTCGCTATGAAGGCTAGCTTGCCATTAACTTTCCTCACCTGCTGTACCCGCGCAACAATCTTAGACGACCATGCCACCATGACACCCAGGTCTCGTTGCAATTCTACTTTTCCTAAACTGCCACAATTCAGATAATAATTTGTCTTTCTGTTTTTTCCATCAAAGCGGATGACCTCACATTCAACCACATTATATTGCATTTGCCAAGTGGTTTCTCACTCAGCCAGCCTGTCCAAGTAACCCTGAAGCCTCTTTGTATCCTACTCACAGCACACACTGCCAGCAAACTTAGTATCCTTTGCAAATCTTGAAATATTGCCTGCAATTCCTTCGTCAAAACAATTAATGAATATTGGGCAGTGTGGTAGCACAAGTGGATCGCACCGTGGTCCCAGGTTCGATACCCCGCTGGGTCACTGTCTGTGCAGAGTCTGCAGGTTTTCCCCATGTCTGCTTAGGTTTCCTCCGGGTGCTCCGGTTTCCTCCCACAGTCCAAAGGTGGATTGACCATTCTATATTGGTCTTAGTCAACAAAAAGGTTAGGAGGGATTATTAGGCTACGGGACAGGGTAGACGTGAGGGTTTAAGTGGGTCGGTGCAGACTCGATGGGCAAAATAGTCTCCTTCTGCACTGTATGTTCTATGTATTGTGAACAGCTGGGGGTCCCAGCACTGAAACCTGCGTTAAATAACCTGTGAGTTCATTGTTTCTTTCTCCCTGCTGGGTTCAGCAGTTTCCTTTTCGATTCGCGGCTTTGAGGAGATGGCCATACAATCAGCTGCCAAATGCACTTTCTCCTCTCTTTCTTGGTGACGTGCAGCAAAATAGTTTCAGGCTTTGCTCTTCAGTTTTCTCTGTTGGGGAAGTGGTGTACGATGGATTAGCTAATACCCCTCCCCTCCATCTGTTGGGGGAAGTGGGGTACAGTGGATTAATTTATGCCCTCCCACGCTCTTTTTTGGGGAAGTGGGGAATACAGTGGATTAACTAATGCCCCTCCACTCTCTGTATTGGTGAAGTGTGCGTATGGTAGATTAACAAATGCCCTTCCCAATCTCGTTGTTGGGGAGTGGCGGTCTAGTAGATTAACAAATTTCCCTCCGGTTCTCTTAGTTGGGGAAATATAGTGGATTAACTATTGCCCCTCCACCTCTCTTTGTAGTGGTGTGCGGGTACTATAGATTAAGTAATGCCTATCCCCCTTTCTTTGTAGGGGATATGGCGGATCACTGGCTTCTCTAATGCCCCTCCCCCTCTCTATACTGGGGAGTGCGGGTCCAGTAGATTAGCAAACGCCCTCCCCCTCAATTTGTTGGGGAATTAACTACATTAAATACAGTGAATGAACTGGTGCCCCTCCTCGAGCTCTGTTGAGGAAGTTGGGGTACAGTGGTTTAAGCATTTACCCTCCAATTTGTTTGTTGTGGAAGCGGAGATACAGTGCAAAGCTAATGGCCTTCACCGATATATTTTGTGGAAATGGAATTACAGTGAGTTAACTAAAGCCCCTCATCCTCCCTTTGTTGGGGTACAGTGGGGGTAAGTGGAATCACTAATATCCCTCGCCTCTCTATGTTGGGAAAGTGGGGTTACAGTGGATTAACTAATGCTAATCCCCAGCTCATTGCTGGTGACGTGGGGTAAAGCACAACTAAAAATGCCCCTCCCACGCGCATCTGGGGAAGTGGGCTACATTTGGTTAAATAATCCCCTTCCCCTATCTTTTTTGGTGAAGGGGGCACAATGGATTGTCTAGTTAACCTGCCCGTCTCTTTGTCGGGGTAATGGCGGATCAATGGGTTAACTAATGGCCCTCCCCAGCTCTTTGTTGGGGAAGCGCGGGTACAGTGGATTAGCTAATGTTCCTCCTCCCTGTATTTGTTGGGTGAATGGGGGGACCGTCGATTAACTAATGCCCAACATCTTTCTTGGGGAAATGTGGTTACAATGCATAAAGTAATACCCCTCCCCATCTCTTTGTTGGGGAAGCGCAGGTACAATGGATTAGCTAATGTTCCTCCTCCCTGTATTTGTTGGGGAAGTGAGGTTAGTGCATTAACTATTGCCCCTCCCCTTCTATTTGTGAGGCAAGCGGGTTACTACGGAGTAGGTAATGTCCCTCTCCCTCTCTTTGTTGGAAAAGTGGGGAGCAGTGCATTAACAATTCCCCTTTCCCCTCTCTTTGACGGTGGATTGCTGGTCCATGTTTCTGTTTGATCCTCAATTCAATTCCAGTGGGTGTGATGCAACAATTTGAAACTACCATCAATTATAAAGAGATAGACAATGAGAGTAGGAGGAACACGGAAATCTAAATGTGATGTGTTTATCTGAAATGGGATTTTAAAAAAAATAAGCTTAGAACACTCAACTTTTTTCCCAATTAAGGGGCAATTTAGCTTGGCAAATCCATCTATCTTGTAAACGTTGGAGTTGTGGGGGCGAAACCCACGCAGACACGGAGAGAATGTGAAAACTCCACATGGACAGAGACGGGATTTGAAACCTGGTCTTCATCATTGCAGGCAGCAGTGCTAACCACTGCACCACTACGCCACCGTGCCACTCGCGCCTAAAATGGGAACTTGTCCGATTTCCCATCAATAAATATACTTTGCGCAATCCTGTTATGAATTAGTTTGACTCTGTCTGTACACCAGGTGATTTCTATTTTTTTCATGTACCCACTTGTTTATGTTCCAATCTACCGGCTCGTATATCTTTGGGCTGTGGGGGTGAGACCCACACAGATACGGGGAGAATGAGCAACTCGACATAATAGTAACCCGAGGTGGGATAGAACAGGCTCCTCGGGACCGTGAGGCAGCAGTTCTAAACATTACGCCACTGTGTCATTCCCTGCACTGAACATGGGTCCGAGATCTGTACAAATCTGAGTCTAATTGAAGATGTCTGACACCAGGAAAGCGGATGCACTATTAATAAAACGCTGTGTCGTTCAATCACATTTGGAGGGGGATCAAAAAATCTTTATTCTTTCTATTGTAGTTCGAAATATAACCAATAGTTCCTCATTTACATTAATTAACGGTGTCAATTAGAGCCAAGGGAAACGCTTAAAAAACTCAGTTTACCGCTGGATTTATTAACCGTTCTGCTGATGATCTTCAAGGGGATGGCTTCATGTCCCACCACACAGGTGTAAGAAGCGCCGCTGGCCCACTCCTCCGCTGCAATGGATAACAGGCTGTACATGAAGAAGGAGCTATTGCCGTTCTCCGCCATCACCTCGGTGTTCTTGTAGTTCCCGGGATTCACCGGCATGTCATTGACGGTCCACTTGACGAAGATCTCTCGGGGGGAGAAACCTCTCACTAAGCAGCTGAGGGAGACGAATCTCTGAGCGGAGACGTCTTCAGCCGGGGGCAGGAGGACAGAGACGGACGGTTCCCGCGGGTTGGGATCTGCAGAAATGTACAATAAATGTCAATAAAATGGGGAATTCCGGAGACAATGGAACCGCGGGTTAGATGTGGGAGAAATGTGTTTTGTGTTGGATTTTAAAGGTTTCCATTTCCCACTTTGGGATCTGTCCGGTTTCCCAGCTCGGAGCAGAGGTGGACACAATCCTTTTCCCTGAGAATTTACGGACTGGAACAGAACGTTTCAGAAAGTGTATAGCAGGGGAACAGGCTATTCGGACCCACTGTCCTGTGCTGGTGTATCAGCTCCACACACCGGAACCCCGCCCGCCCCTACGCCACCCCCCCCCCCCCCCCCCCCCCCCCCCATCGCCGCCACCACATTACTCCCAGAGGATTGTAAAACTGCCAATGGAACACCCTGATTGATTCCAAAAGGGAGTCAAGAGCATGTAACTGTAGGCCACTGACATTACCATCTGTCAGTGGCAATCCCTTAGTGTCCATTATAACGATGTAATAGCACAGCATTTAGAAATACACAATATCATCAAATGGAGTCAGCACGGTTTCCTGACACAAAATTGGCAGAGTTGCTGATAGTGCCGAGGATGGTTTAGCACAGAGGGCTAAACAACTGGTTTATAATGCCCATCAATGCCACCGGAGCGTGTTCAATTTATTACCGGCCTCTCTGAACAGCCGCCGGAATGTGGCGACTAAGGGCTTTTCACAGTAACTTCAGTGAAGCCTACTGGCTATTATTATTATGAAGGGGAAATCATTCTCAACAAATTGATTGCAATTAATTGAGGTGATAACAAGCAGCCTAGAGAAAGCGGAGCCAGTAGATATAATATACATTAATTTCGAAACAGCGTTTGATAAGTTAATGTACTATTGCCACGTTTGCAGGGGGTAGGTTTTCAGGACTGGAGGTAATCGATGAAGTATACTGATTGCCTAAGAGAAATGGGTTCAGATACCTGCAGGTAAGGTGGTGGTGGTGGCGGTGGGGCGGGGGGGGGGGGGGGGGGGGGGGGGGGGGGGGGGTTCCGGTGGGAGGAGCGAGGTGTGGTCCTTCCCAGAGCTGCCACCTCCGGTGTTGCACGATAAGCTGCTGACTGAGGATAATATTGGAGAGGGGAGTGTCCAACATGTATGAAGAGCTGATAGACATAGAGGCCGTTCTGGAGGAGAAGATCAAGCGCAAATGGTAGGAGGGGTTGGTGAGGGGGTGCGGTCCGGGGCGTGGAAGGTACCTTCAGGAGGGTGAACGCATCCTCGTCGTGTGCAGGTTGAGCCTCATCCAATTTAAGGTGGTGTACAACCCCACATGAGGGTCACGAGGATGAGCCGTTTTTTTGCTGCGGTGGACGAAGAATGAATGGCCCACCTTGGCATTTGCCTCCCTGATAGCCCGGGGACGGATTTTGCTCAGCTGGCGACTCTGACCGCTGCCATTGATGGGGATGAGCACAGTAAGAAGTCTTACAACACCAGGTTAAAGTCCAACAGGTTTGTTTCAAACACGAGCTTTCGGAGCACGGCTCCTTCTTCAGATCTCCACATCATTGATGGGGATGTGGTTGAGCAAGCTGGCAGATTTCCTGCATTTGGAGAAGATAAAGTTCGCCTTACGTGAAGCGGAACAGGGGTTCACCCGGTGTGGAAGGCATTTATTATTTCTTCATGGTGAATTAAGGTTTCAGCCGGAGGAGAGTTAGGGGTTGTTCTCGTTGTGCGGGGGTGGGGGCAAAAATTGAAGGGGCGGGTAGATTGGTGGGATGGGTGTTAGGGAATATGGTAGATCTGGGGTGTTTATTGTACCTGGGGGGAGTTTTTTCCATCTTTTAATTTCTTATATTTAAGGGCCAGTATAGCGTGGTCAACCCACCTACCCTGCAACCTTGGGGTTGTGGGGGTGAAACTCACGCAGACGCAGGGAGAATGCGCAAAATCCACACGGACAGTGACCCGGGTCCAGGATCAAATCCAGATCCTCTACACCATTAGAAAGCCGTGCTAACCACTGCGCCACCATGTCACCCTTGGAGTTGTTTCTATCATAATGTTATTGTGATGTTTTCTATGATTTTTATATTTGTATGCAAAACGCCCTTTACTGAAAATATTTTTTTAAATAAGGAAAGCAAGTGGCGAGAATGACACAGGTAATCTACACAGGGATAGTCAGATTAAGTGATTGGGGGGAAATTTACCAAAAGGGACATGATGTAGGAAAATGTGAGATTATACCTCCTTCGGTAGGAGGAATAAAGGAGCTGAATGTTATTTAGATGGAGAAAGGCAGCAGAAAACTGTACCGAAGAAGGATTTGTCATCCTCCTGCAGCCATCGCAAAAAGCTAGCATGCAAGTTGTTGGGTAACAGGGAAGGTGCATTGAATGTTGAGCTTTATTTTGAAGGGAATGCTATATAAAAATAGCGACGTGTTGATAAAACTACACAGTGCACCAGCAAAATCACACCTGATGTTCTTTGAACACTTTGGGAAGGATGACATATTGGTTTTCGAAGCAGTCCAGAGAATGTTCATGATGTTGATCCCGGGTATGGATTTTCTTATGAAGAGTGGCTGAGTAGATTGGGCCGATACTCACTGGATATTAGAAATATGAAGGCGACCTAATTGCGACATAAATCATTCTCAGACGGTTTGACAGGGTAAATGCCGAAAGGTTCCTATCCCTTGTGGAAGATTCTTGGACCTGAGGATTTAATCTTAAATGAAGGCATCGCCATTTAAGGCAGACATGAGGAGGAATTTTTTTTCTCGGTTGGCAGCGTATCTGTGGAATTCTGTGGTGCGAAAGGTGTAGGAATTGCATCGTTCAGTGTGTTCAAGGCTGAGATAGATGGATTTTGAATCAGTAAGGAAATAAAGGGATATGGGGTTAAGGCAGGAAAGTGGAATTGAGGATTGCCTGAGATCAGTCACGGTCTCGCTGAATGCCGGCCAGTCTCAATGAACCCAATGGCCTTGATCTGCTCTTACACCTTCTAGTCGATGGCCTTGCTCCATCTAAACCCAATATCACCGCCTTCAATTCACTGTTCAGTCGTCTGCATATTATTTTCCACCTTATCGTCTGCCACTCCAGATTGTTTAGTTAGTGGAATTATCAATCAAAGTAGATCAGAAATACACTGAATGCGAAATATTGACCGTTGCACTGACACTAGAAATAGACACAATGGCTCACTTATTGCTTTAATCTCAACGCTCACCTATTTTCTTATGGATCGAATTACTCAAAGGAGTTGGCAGGTCCTGATGTCTCGCCACACAGTCAAACACAGCCCCACTTAGCCAGGCTTGTGTCGAGATGTTTAATTTGCTGACCACGCTCTCAGTATCTGCCCCAGGCTGGTCGGCAATCTCTGATTTCAGCGGGTTCTTCGCTTCACTCCAGGACACATTGACTCCATAAGGAGCATTCGAAATGACGCAGATTATGGTTACAGTCGCCTCCAGTAAGACCTGTTCTATTGGCGGTGGCAGTATTGTTACTGAGGCAATAGTGCAAAGGGAAGGATCTGTGAATGAAAACATGAAAATCAACCCACGTTTCATCTTCAGAATCAGGACAGTGGTATTCAACATTTACTCTCTAAATGGGAATGAATCAACTTCGAAATAACAACCTCGAAAGATCGTCGATGAACAGAACTGGCTTTGTTATAGAAGACACAGAGTAATGGTGGAAGGGTTTTTTTTCTGAGTGGATATCTGTAACTAGTGGTGTTCAGCAGAGATCAAAGATCTGGAGACAAATGTGGGTGGTCTGGTAACAAGTTTGCGGATGACACGAAATTGGCGGAATTGCCGATTGTTCCGAGGGTGGTCAGAGGGTATAAGTGGGATAGATAGATTGGAGACTTGGGCACAGAAATAGCAGACGGAGTTTAATCCGGACAAATGTGAGGTGATGCATTTTGGAAGATCATATGTGGTTATGAATTATACCGTAAATGGCAGAACGCTTGGACCATTAACATACAAAGGGACCTTGGCATGCAGGTCCACAGTTCTCTAGTGGCAACATAGGTGGCCAAGGTGATTATGAAGGCAAATGGCATGCTTCCCTTCATCAGCCAGGGCATTGAGTGCAGGAGTTGGGAAATCATGTTGCAGCTATATAAAAGTTTGGTTCGGCTGCATTTGGAGTATTGCATGCAGTTCTGGTCACGACATTATCAGAAGAACGTGGAAGCTTTGGAGAGAGTGCAAAGAAGGTTCACCGGGATGTTGCCTGCTCTTGAAGGTGTTGGCTATGAGGAGCATTTGAAAAAAACTAGGAATGCTTTTACTGCCAAGACGGAGGCTGAGGGGACACCGGATAGAGGTCTACAAAATTATGAGAGAATTAGGCAGGTTTGCTGTCAGAGGCTTTTTTCAAGGATGGAGTGTCAATTACAAGGGGCCACAGGTTAAAGATGAGAGAGGGAAAGTTTACGGGAGATGTGCGGATAGGTTTTATCGCGCAGAGAGTGGTGGATGTCTGGTATGCACTGTCAAAGGATGTGGTGGAACCCGGCACATTAGCAACATTTAAGAACTATCTGGATGGATACATGAATAGGGAGCAAATAGAGGGTTATGGACCGAGTAAGGACAGAGGGTTCTTTTTAGATAGGGCACATTGAGCGGCGCAGGCGTGGAGGACTTTGCTGTACTATTCTTTGTTCTTTGTACAGTGGTAAGCAGCGTGTCTGTGAAACCTATTATAGAATAGGGGCTGGTTTAGCTCACAAGGCTCACAAGCTCACAAGGCTAAATCGCTGGCTTTTAAAGCAGACCAAGCAGGTCAGCAGCACGGTTCGATTCCCGTACCAGCCTCCCCGGACAGGCGCCGGAATGTGGCGACTAGGGGCTTTTCACAGTAACTTCATTGAAGCCTACTCGTGACAATAAGCGATTTTCATTTTCATTTTAGAATCACCACCGTGAAGAAGAGCACCAATCGGCCCATCGAGTCTGCACCGACCCTCGAAAGAGCACCCTACCAACAACCACTCCCCCGCCCTTCCCCATAACCCTATGGCCCCATGGAACCGTTAGACTCTAAGGGACAATTGTGCACGGCCAATCTACCTAACCTGCCCATCTTTGGACTGTGGGAGGAAACGGAGCACCCGGAGGAAACCCAAGCAGACTCGGGGAGAATGTAGAAACTCCTTACAGGCAGTCAGCCAAAACCAAAATCGAAACCAGGGTCGTGGCGCTAAGATGTAGCAGTGCTAATCGCTATTCTCATTGTCAAAGTCGTTCAGCCCTGGAATCCTTCTAACAACTGCATTGCAGTATTCCCAATGCAGAATACACTGTTCCTGATCTCTGGAATGGAGTAATGAAGGCTGATTTATAAATAGGTTGGATGAACTTTCCAACACTTTCCCCCGGAGCTGTCAGCAGTAAAGCGTTCCAGACACCCGCTGCCTCTCAAATCCAAGATTCTTGGTAGTGAGGATGAGCAGAGAGATCTCTGTGTCCATGTACATAGATCCCTGAAAGTTGCCACCCAGGTTGAGAGGGTTGTTAAGAAGGCGTACGGTGTGTTAGCCTTTATTGGTAGAGGGATTGAGCTTCTGAGCCATGAGGTCACGTTGCAGTTGCAGGGGCTGTTTAGCTCACTGGGCTAATCGCTGGCTTTGAAAGCAGACCAAAGCAAGCCACAAACATGGTTTGTATTCCCATAACAGCCTCCCTGAACAGGCGCCGGAATGTGGCAACTAGGGGCTTTTCACAGTAACTTCATTTGAAGCCTACTCGTGACAGTAAGCAATTTTCATTTTTTTCATTTCCGTTGTACATAACTCTGGTACGGCCGCATTTGGAGTATTGCGTGCAGTTCTGGTCACCGCATTATAGTAAGGATGTGGAAACATTGGAAAGGGTGCAGAGGAGATTTACCAGGATGTTGCCTGGTCTGGAGGGAAGATCTTTTGAGGGAAGATGAGGGACTTGAGGCTGTTTTCGGTAGAGAGAAGAAGGTTAAGAGGTGACTTAATTGAGGCATACAAGATGATCAGAGGATTAGATAGGGTGGACAGTGAGAGCCTTTTTCCTCGGATGGCGATGTCTAGCACGAGGGGACATAGCTTTAAATTGAGGGGAGATAGATATAGGACAGATGTCAGAGGTAGGTTCTTTACTCAGAGAGTGGTAAGGGCGTGGAATGCCCTGCCTGCAACAGTAGTGGACTCGCCAACATTAATGGCATTTAAATGGTCATTGGATAAACATATGGATGTTAAGGCAATAGCGTAGATGAGCTTTAGAGTGGTTTCACAGGTCGGTGCAACATCGAGGTCGCTGTAATGTTCTATGTTCTAATCCGCTGTCTCAGGATAAAGCTGATATCAAGTCCACCTCACTCACTAAAGGTCTTCAAAGTAAAGGGAAGTATTCTTTGCTGTTCTGATAAAATCTTGAATGGTGAGCAAATCCAATGCAGCTCTTACATTAGAATGAATCACAAAGTACATGGCAGTAAATTAGAAATTGATCTGTGCTTTGCATTAACTTCAATACATTTCTGGTGTTGATTAACATCAGAGTGCAGGATGATCTATAGTTTCCCCTGTCTGTGTCTCTTACCCGACGAGGCGAGGTTGAGACTTTGGGTGACCTCTTGATGAGTGACCTGGCAGGTATAGACCGCTTTGCTGAACCATTCCCCAGAGGAGACTGTCAGCCGACTGCTCGCCGAGAAGTTCCCGTTCACTTCACAGGCGGGAGAGGTGACAATTCCTGAACCCACGGATTGTCCATTCTTCAGCCACTTCACCGTGATTGAATTTGGCTGGAAATCGATGATTGAACAGATGATGGTTGCAAATTTCTGTCTTGTGATTTCTTCATTGGGACTCACGGTGAGGAGAACATGTGGATGGATGTCATTTCTAGGAACTTCAAGGACCATAAGTTAGACATTATTGCAGAAGATGCAGAAGGGGCAGCAGGGTAGTAGGGGCAGCAGGGTAGCATGGTGGTTAGCATAAATGCTTCACAGCTCCAGGGTCCCAGGTTCGATTCCGGGCTGGGTCACTGTCTGTGTGGAGTCTGCACGTCCTCCCCCTTTGTGCGTGGGTTTCCTCCGGGTGCTCCGGTTTCCTCCCACAGTCCAAAGATGTGCGGGTTAGGTGGATTGGCCATGCTAAATTGCCCGTAGTGTCCTAATAAAAGTAAGGTTAGGGGGGGGGGGGGTTGTTGGGTTACGGGTATAGGGTGGATACGTGGGTTTGAGTAGGGTGATTATGGCTTGGCACAACATTGAGGGCCGAAGGGCCTGTTCTGTGCTGTACTGTTCTATGTTGTAACAAATAAACTGACTTATTATTTTTTCACAGTTACTCTGCGCTCAATATTATTTTCTGGAATCCGAACTGTGTAGTGTTCCATAAATGTGTCATAACCAAAGTTATAAATAAATTAATCACAGCGTTTCTGTTTTCACATGTTCGACAACACTTACGCATTTCAATGCTCTTGTCTGAGCCGCTGTGTCGAACCTCACAGCTGATGTTGCTGCATCCCCCCTCTGACTCGGTGATGGTTAACTCGCTGCTCAGGGTGTAGGTTCCCTTCTTGTTTCTCACTGACGGATATTTCTTAACTCCAGTGGTGATCGGCTGCCCATCTTTCTTCCAGGTAAGACTGGTGATTTCTGGGGAGTAGTCCATCGCCAAACAGCCGTAGGTCACGGAGCCGTCGGTGTTGTGTTGTTGACAGGAGGAGACCAGACTGTAGAGAGTGGGCGGAGACGGTGTCGCTGGGAGAGAATGGCCCATTCAACAAGTTAGACTCTATATTTGAGTTTAAGTAACCAAACATTTCAAAATGTGCCTCAAGCTATGCGTTTATGCTAACATTTCCCCATTAAAAGTTACATCGACATTTAAGCTTCTATTAGTCTCTCATTTGAGATTCATACCTCTTTGCCTCCTCACTCGGAGCTCACATCTTACTCCTGCTCTCCCACAGGATAAAAATGGCATTTTGGTGCCATATGAATGGTGTAACGTTTATTAAAATGAAAGAGAAGCCGGAGGTTTCCCCATTATTTCAACAATGCAAATGGTGCCGTAGTCACGGAGACTGCGCTCTCCTTTTGAGAGCTGACTAGTGGTGCTTTAACCTGAGGGTCACTATACCTGAGGTACCTGGCAAGGTTGAGAATGGGGCCCTTTATGAATAAGGTCAGCTGGTACAATAATCGAACCCGCGCTGTTGGGATCGTTCCTCATCACGAACCAGCCGTCCAGGTAACTGAGCTGTGTTCGTCACAATCCAGCTAACTGGGTTGTGTGTACGTCACAATCCAGCTGACTGGGTTGTGTGTACGTCACAATCTAACTAACTGAGCTGTGTACATCACAATCCAGCTAACTGAGCTGTGTACGTCACAATCTAACTAACTGAGCTGTGGACCTCACAGTCCAGCTAACCGAGCTGTGTACATCACAATCCAGCTAACCGAGCTGTGTACGTCACAATCCAGCAGACTGAGATGTGTACGTCACAATCCACCTAACTGAGATGTGTACGTCACAATCCAGCTAACTGAGATGTGTACTTCACAATCAGCAGCACTTTGTGATAAAGAACGGTGTGAGGGAGTGAGATAGCGTCCGTCTGTAAGTCAGTATGTGTCTCTGGGAGAGAGAGTCGGCGTGGATCTGAGTCTGTCTGTATGTGTTTGCGTGGTAGGGAGAGTATGCATGTGAGAGAGTGTTTAATGGAACGTGTGTGTGGTAGGGAGTGTGTGAGCGAGATAGTGTTTATGTGAGGGATGTTGTGTGAGAGAGACCCTTTGTGTGAGAGTGTGTCTGAGTAAGTGTGTGAGAGAGACCGAATGTGTGTGTGATAGAGTGTGGGAGAGAGCGGGCGGATGAAAGACAGAGATAAATTGTGTGCGTTTGTCCCTGAGAGTGTGCATGTGGGAGAGAGACCACGTGAGAGGATGTATGTTATATGAAGAGGGCATGTGCCTAGCAGAGAGTCTGTGAGAGACGGGTAGTGTGTGTGAGAGAGAGAGTGAGAGAGAAAATGTGTCGGTAAAAAGGTGAATTTGTGAGAGTGTGTCTGTTTGTAAGAGAGTGTGAGTATGTGCGTCTGAGTGCTTCCTCCGTCACCATGTGAGTGTATGGGAGAACGTGATTACATGTTTGTGTTTTGAGAGAGAGTGCGTGTGAGAGACAGAAGCACAGGTGTAATTCATAGTCTGTGCGGGGGTGCGTGAGGGAGGGAATGTCTAAGAGTGAGAATGTAACTGTGATAGGATGAGTGAGTGTGTGTAAGGGAGAATATGTCAGAGTATGAGTGTGTGTGTGTGTGTTTGCGGGTGAGAGAGTGTAATGTGTGTGTGTGTGTGTCAGGATGGCTCACTCCCAGTTTCCATAGTCTCATTCACCCGCACACTCCACACATACTCGCATCCACTCTCACGGTGAGCATAATCCGGCTTGCAGAACATGAGTTGGAGAATCATTTCGGTCTTTGGCAGCTGCGGCACGGTCGTATGGTTGCTTCACAGCTCCAGGGTCCGAGGTTCGCTTCCTGGCTTGGCTCACTGCGCGGAGTCTGCACGTTCTCTCCGTGTCTGCGTGGGTTTCCTCCGGGTGCTCCGGTTTCCTCCCACAGTCCAAAGACATGCTATGACGTGAATTGGACATTCTGAATTTTCTCTCAGTGTACCTGAACAGGCGCCGTATTTTGGCAACCAGGGGGTTTTCACGGTAACTTCATTGCAGTTTTAATGTAAGCCTGCTTGTGACAATAATAAAGATTATCGTTATCAAAATGTCGTCCACTGACTTATTGTTAAATAAGAAATATTGTTAAAATGCGCGTAATTTCACCCAACAATGGAACAATTTATTTCCCGATATCTGATTGGATAACTCCAGCTCGTTAGTTCGATGTTCCGCCTACTTGACCTCTGCGGGGAAAGGTTCTCATGTCAGGTGCAGGCCACGTTAAGATATAGAGTAAAATTTCCACCCCATCCCACAAAAGTTCCTGTCTCTTACTGCAAGAATGGAGACACGACATTGGTTTGATACAAAATACAACATGGACTCCCTCCAGCGCAGAAAGAGGCATTGGTTTGATACAAAATGCAACATGGACTCCCTCCAGCGCAGAAGGAGGCATTCGGCCCATTGAGCCTGCACCGACCCTCTGAGAGATCACACTACCTAGACACAATTTCTCACCCTATCCCCGTAGCTCCACCTTGGAACAATTTAGCATGTCCAATCCATATAGCATGCATATCTTTAGATTGTAAGAGGAAACTGCAGCACCCGGAAGAAGCCCACACAAACACTGGAAGAATGTGCAATCTCCACCCGAGGTCTGAATCGAACACGGGTCTCTACCACTGAGGCGGCAGTACTAACCCCTGTGCCACCGCACCTCCGATCTTTAACATTATCACCTAAAGGAACGTCACCACCTACACGTCAGGTCTGTGATTGAAGATTTGGAACTTGCTGCACTGAGTGAAATTCTAAAAAAACTCAAGAAATTCAACACGGTCGAGGACAAAGCGTCCCGCCAAATTAGCCCCCATTCACCGTCTTAAAAATTCACTCCCCCATCACCGACAAGCAGTGGCAACTGTGTCTATGATGTACAAGATGAACTTCAGCAACTTTCCAAGACTCCATCGAAAGCACCTTCCAAATTGCAACGTCAACCACCTACCACCGAGGCAGCACGATAGAACAAGTGGATAGCATTCTGGCTTCACAGCGCCAGGGTCACAACTGGATTGCATTCTGGGTCACTGTCTGTGTGGAGTCTGCACGTTCTCTCCGTGGCTGCGTGGGTTTCGTCCGGATGCTCCTGTTTCCTCCCACAGTCCAAAGATGTGCAGGTTAGGTGGATTGGCCATGATAAATGCCCTTAGTGACGAAAAAGTTCAGGAAGGGTTATTGGGTTCCGGGGATAGGGTGGAACTGAGAGCTAAAGTGGGTCGGTGCAGACTCGATGGGCCGAATGGCCTCCTTCTGCACTGTATGTTCTATGTTGCAGAACGACAGGAACACCAGATGCATGGGAGCACCAGCAATTGGTTGTGCCCTTCCCTGCCACACACTATCAACCCTGACTGGAAACTATACTGCCGTTCCTTCACTCTCGTTTGGTCAAAATCCTGGAACACTCTCCATCACAACACTGCGGGTGCACCTGCGCCATATGGACTGCAGTTATTCAAGAATTATTCAAGTCATCACTTTCTCAATGGGCAATTAAGCAGAGACAACAAATGTTAGTCATACCACAGACTCTACAGTTCCTGAATAAGATGATCATTAATATTCAGACTAATTGCCCCCTTTCCACTGCCCCAGTAAATAGGTCAAGGACTGGTGCAGCACTGAATAAAATAGAATAAAGCTCCATCTGCATTGCGTCGTCTAACATTCCAAAGCTAGATACATCAGTGGTTAAAATATACCCACATCTCCTCCAGTCTATATTGAGTTTCTTCTTCTATCAATTTAGAGTACCCAATTCTTCCTGTTTTCATGAAGGGGCAGTTTAGCGTCGCCAAACCAACTACTCTGAACAGCTTTGGGTTGTGGGGGTGAGGCACGCGCAGACATGGGGAGAATATGCAAAGTCCACACAGACAGTGACCGAATGCGGGTCCTCAGCCCTGGGAGGCGGCAGTGCTAAACACTGCACCACCATGCCACCCTTGTCTGCTGTTGCTGAGTTATTCATTATGACTGTCACAATCTGGGGTAAGGATCTCAGTTCAGAGGCGGCTTAACTAACATAAAGTCAAATTTTCGCAATCCTCACAGATACACGTTTTTGAAGAAATAAATCAAAGCACAGTCCCTGAAATACGAGACGATGAATTATTCACACTGCTTTATTCTAATTGATAAGTGGTCAACTTTAGACAACAACAATAACCTCTTTGAAATTAAACTGATATTTATTAAAAACTCCCTTTGCCTTGTAACTAATTCTGTCTGTCCGAACTGTGCAACATTTATATTGGCTGAAAACAATCACATCAAATATTCTTTTCCAATTAAGGGGCACTTTAACGTGTCCAATTCCCCTATCCTGCACAATTTTGGAGCCGTGGATCTCCACCTAGACACAGGGTGCACGTGGAACTCCAAAGCGGAGCGACTCAGGGCGGAGATCGAATCGAGATTCACGGTGCTGTGAGGCAGCAATGCTGCCCACTGCACCACCATGCCATCCTGTTCATATTGACGATAACAGATTGCATTCAGTTTAACGTCATTGATAAAGATTCGGAGATATGAAAGAAACAAACAAAAGAGTAACCCGATTACCCGATTGACCTAATTTCTTAAGTAAATGTAACCACAAAATAATCGAGACAAAGCACATCATCGGCCTGAGCATAGAAATGTATTGCTTTCTAAATTCATTTTGGATACAATAAAAATTTCTCTAAAAGCTGAACTGTAGCATTTATGTTTGATTTGTTCGAACTGTCATTGCATTGCACGTTGTTTTTAATTGCCAGTTAGCCTTGTTGGATGATTTGCACTCTATAATAAAAAAATGAAAAAATTATATAATTCAAAGCGAGATCTTGCCTGGAACTTTGCTTATAAATTGCGTTTAATTAAATGTCAAGCAATGCTAAACAATAAACCTCAAATAACCGGATGGAAACATTCAGACCAGGATATTTTAAATTAAATCTAATAACATTTAACATTTTACTTTTTGGTAATAATCGTCCTGTTTGAACCTGCAAAAATGTGAAATATGAATATTTCTGAACTCATTGAATTCCATCTATTCACAGAGTCTAATTCGCACGATAAATCTATAAGCGTCTCGCTCTTTATATATACATAAATATATCTTACTTTCAGCTCGGATACATAAAGTATGTATATCTATCTATATATATATAATGTGTGTGTGTGTGTGTATTTATGACAATAATTTTGACAATCCCGACAACTGAATTATTAAAACTGCTGCTCAATGAAAGGAGATCCAAAATTAATCTGTGTAAAACACAGTTAAAATTGTTCATTCAGATCCTCTCCAAAACTGAAACATAATAAGCAAATGGAGCAGATATTTTGTTGTTTAATTTAATATTCAATATAAATAAGCTTGAGAATCAGATATGATCTTTTCTTTATTCTGTCATTTGTTTTTACTATAATTCTATACTGTGTACAGCACAGTTATATCAGACTGGCTGTTGTTAATTATTGCAAAGCTCATATTCGCATTTTCTGATTAAATTAATCTGTTTGAATTTCAAGCTGTTACTTGTCAATCTCCAGCCCTGTGCAGTCTGAATATTCCTACAATTTAAATAAAATCATTAGAAAAATGTCTTCACTGTCAGCGACTTCCAGATCACAGAAAACTGTTTATGATTAGATTAGCGACAATTATCTCACTATCTATCGTCAAATGACATTGAAGGAATCATGAATCACAGTGAACAATATGGAATCATATTGTTGTGGCTGCACAGAAAGAATATAATAACTGGATACATAAATTGCCAAACTCCAATATAAAATTCCTATTTAAGTAACTGCAAACGTAATCAGGGATCCAAAAATTAATCCAAAATCTCTTGTGCAACTGAACACCTGTGTAGAATCAGTATGTTATTGTTAAAATAGTTCCAGGCACAATTAGATTATATTTTCAGGCTAGAAAATGTTCCGGTCATGCAAATAGTGTGCAGCGCGCAGCAGAATTGTGAAAGGCGATTGCTGATTAATTATATTAATATGAAAACATCTTTGGATAATATGGGGTTATATTACCACATTATAATAACTACTCTCCAATTTGAACAATTGTTAAATAAGAAGTATGAGCTTGCAGTAAATTGTTATGTTCTGAATGACGCAATCTTTTGGTTTAATCATCATTGAATTTACAGTGCAGAAGGAGGCCATTCGGCCCATCGAGTCTGCACCGGCTCCTGGAAAGAGCACCTTACCCAAGGTTAACACCTCCACCCTATCCCCATAACCCAGAAACCCCACCCAACACTAAGGGCAATTTATCATGTCCATAAGGATTCCCATGGCAGGTTGATGGAAAAAGTGAAGTCGTATGGGGTTCAGGGTGTACTAGCTAGATGGATAAAGAACTGGCTGGGCAACAGGAGACAGAGAGTAGTGGTGGAAGGGAGTGTCTCAAAATGGAGAAGGGTGACTAGTGGTGTTCCACAGGTATCCGTGCTCGGACCACTGATGTTTGTGATCTACATAAATGACCTGGACGAAGGTATAGGTGGTCTGATTAGCAAGTTTGCAAATGATACTAAGATTGGTGGAGTTGCAGATAGCGAGGAGGACTGTCAGAGAATACAAGAAAATATAGATAGATTGGAGAGTTGGGCAGAGAAATGGCAGATGGAGTTCAATCCAGGCAAATGCGAGGTGATGCATTTTGGAAGATCAAATTCAAGAGCGGACTATATGGTCAATGGAAGGGTCTTGGGGAAAATTGATGTGCAGAGATCTGGGAGTTCAGGTCCATTGTACCCTGAAGGTGGCAACGGAGGTTGATAGAGTGGTCAAGAAGGCATACAGCATTCTTGTCTTCATCGGACGGGGTATAGAGTACAAGAGTTGGCAGGTCATGTTACAGTTGTATAGGACTTTGGTTCGGCCACATTTGGAATACTGTGTGCAGTTCTGGTCGCCACATTACCAGAAGGATGTGGATGCCTTGGAGAGGGTGCAGAGGAGGTTCACCAGGATGTTGCCTGGTATGGAGGGTGCTAGCTATGAAGAAAGGTTGAGTAGATGAGGATTGTTTTCGTTGGAAAGATGGAGGTTGAGGGGGGACCTGATTGAGGTCTACAAAATTATGAGAGGTATGGACAGGGTGGATAGCATCAAGCTTTTCCCAAGAGTGTGCAGCGCGCAGCAGAATTGTGAAAGGCGATTGCTGATTAATTATATTAATATGAAAACATCTTTGGATAATATGGGGTTATATTACCACATTATAAGGGGTCAAGTTACAAGGGATCACGATTTCAAGGTGAGAGGGGGAAAGTTTAAGGGAGATGTGCGTGGAAAGTTTTTTACGCAGAGGGTGGTGGGTGCCTGGAACGCTTTAACCGCGGAGGTGGTAGAGGCGGGCATGATAGCATAATTTAAGATGCATCTGGGCAAGTTTATGAATGGGCGGGAACAGAGGGAAGTAGACCTTGGAAAATAGGAGACAGGTTTAGATAAAGGATCTGGATCGGCGCAGGCTGGGAGGGCCGAAGGGTATGTTCCTGTGCTGTAATTTTCTTTGTTCTTTGCTCCAATCCACATAACCTGCACATCTTTGGACTGTGGGAGGAAACCGGAGCACCCGGAGGAAACCCACGTACACACGGGGAGGATGTGCAGACTCCGCACAGTCAGTGACCCAAACCGGAGTCGAATCTGGGACCCTGGAGCTGTGAAGCGATTGTGCTATCCACAATGCTACCGTGTAATCATCAGTTATAAAAACACTAATATACCTTTATTCCGTTCTGAATTTCCAATGCCTGCTTGTTTTCTACCTATAATCGTGTTTCAAGCAGATTTAAACACGTAGGCCGTTGGCATTTAACCACAAATCATGTAACCACTTAATATCACCGAGCATAAACAATGCAGAAACTCCTAACCTCTTCACAAATTGTACTTAATCAAAGTCACCCAGACACACATTATCATCAGCAGTTAAACATCAAACTCATCACCGAGGAGTTGAACCCCGTTTCATGGAGAAGCAGATCAATTCTACATTGAACAGAATAAAACTTAACATTTCAAAAACATCTCAACATCGCATCCAGCTCGCCACCAAATGTATCAATTTTCAAACTAAATAGAAATCTGTAATAACAGCAATATAATTGTGAGGAGCTGCGATGTGTCCAAAACAAATATTGAAAGTTTACCGCGTTTTATTCATATTGGACCATATTTTAAACATATTTAAACACTTAATATTCGCAGTAGCTGTAACCATCAATCTCACCTCGACGAAACATTGCAGAAGCCACAGGCTGCGATTGCAGTAATAATTTATGTTCAGAAAGAACGCCTTGAACCCTGCCTTAGTTTAATGTCCAAACTGCTCTAAAATCCTGCTTGTTTTCTGCCGACAATCATGCATCAAGCAACTTCAAACATTCCATTCAAAAACATGGAACTGCTCAATGTCACCGAGTTTGAACAATGCAGAAACAATGCAGAAACGGCAAACCGTTTCAAACATCTTATTTATTCAAAGTCACCCAGATACAATCTATTCGTCAGAAAACCACCAAATCACATCACCAAAGGCCTGGGACTCGTTTCATGGAGAAGCAGCTCAATTCAAAACACTTCCAACAAAATCAAACATAACGTTTTAAGAAATTATCAATCCAGAAGCCACCAAATCCACCTGTTATCAAATGAATGAATAATTAAACAGAAACTTAGAAGAATATCATCAGCATTGTGAATACGCAGAACATGTTCAATAAAGTAACACATAAACCTCAGCATATTTTGTTGGGTTCGATTTCTAACACTTGTGCAGGAGGTGGTAAAACTTGCAGCCACCAGATGTCACCGAGATTAAACATTGCAGAAACGCTGCGTTGGGTATTTAAAATAACCCGGCCACACAGTATCCTCAGCAAATAAACACTAAATCATAGCAACCAGGGGCAGCACGGTGGCGCAGTGGTCAGCCCTGTTGCCTCACAGTGCCCAGGTTCGATCCCGGCTCTGGGTGATCGTCCGTGTGGAGCTTGCACATTCTCCCCATGTTTGCGTGGGTTTCACCCCCAGGACCCAAAGATGTGCACATAGGTGGATTGGTCATACTGAATTGCCCCTTAATTGGAAATAAATGAATTGGATACTCTAAAACATTTTTTAAAAAATCACAACAACCATGGACTGAATCCCTGAGCAGCGACTTTTGTCAAGAGGCAGAGTAATTCTATAACCTTTTTAATCAGAATCGCATGAAACATTGCGACAAAATCCCAATACAGAATCACCAAACCCACGATTCAGTGAACGAATTAATTGTTTTTTTAAATTTAGAGTACCCAATTGTTTTTCCAAACAAGCAGCATTTTACTATGGCCAATCCATTTAGCCTGCACATCGTTTGGTTGTGGGGCTGAGACCCACGCAGACACGGCGAGAATGTGTAAACTCTTGCGTGGGTTTCGCCCCCACAACACAACCATATGCACACTGGGTGGATTGGCCACGCTAAATTGCCCCTTAATTGGAAAAAATGAATTGGGTACTCTAAATTTACTTTTAAAAAAGAGAATGTGTAAACTCCACACAGACAGTGACCTGGGGCCGGGTTTCAATCTCGGACCTCTGCGCCCTGAGATATCAGCTAACAACTGCGCAACCGTGTTGCCCTGAATAAATTGTGAACATACAAAAAAGTATAAAACTAGGACTGAAATAAAACAGTTGGAAATAATTGACTGGTGCTTACCTGCAGGCACCGTCACCATGGTCCCCTGTCCCCAGTAGTCCATCCCACCCACTATGTCCACTGTACAATAATAGATGGCGGTATCTTCGGCCTTCAGGTTCGTCATGGCCAAAGATAAGATATTGTTCGAAGTGTCTGTGGAAGCAGTGAATCGATCTTGAATTCCTGCGGCGTAGCCATTGCTGGAAGAAGTGTCGTACCAAAGCAGCCACTCCAGCCCCTGTCCGGGAACCTGTCGGATCCAATGCATGGTGTCGCTGCCAAGGCTGAAGCCGCTGGTTTTACAGGTCAGTGTCAGGGAGCCTCCGGGACGCCCGGTCTCTGCCTCTGGCTGAGTCAACACAACATCCGACTGGACACCTGTAAAAATATATCAAAAAGCCCGAGGATTAATGCTGGTGAAATGATTGGTGACTCTGGAACATTCCAGAGAGAGACTAACACTGAGACAGTAACAGTGAGAGACTTGGACAATAAAAACTACTCACGGGATAAGAAAGTCAGCAACAAACTGAGAGAAATGGCCCACTTCATCCTTCTGGCCATTTGGGGGAAATGGTTGTGTCAGGAACTCAGTGAACAAACCAGCTCCCGGACTGTTGGATTCGGGTCCCAGTGAGCGGCATTTAAATACCCGGCAGAAGGGGGCGGCTTTCCAGGCGCCGCCTGTTGATTCCCTGGTGGAGGCGGCGGCTGGATCCACGTCCCACCTTCCACACCCCCAACAGAATGGGTTCAGAGATGTTTTACAGATTATTGTTAAAAGTTAGCATTTATCTGTATTGAGGCATTTATTTGTCTGAATGGATTATTTGGAATGTCTGCATTGGTTCTAATGGTGAAATTACATTTGAGCATCTGTTAATATAATCAGAATAATCTTTTTTGTCACAAGTAGGCTTACATTAACACTGCAATGAAGTTACTGTGAAAAAACGAATTCCATTGTAAGTTAAGTCCCTTTTTTCAACTGTTCAACATAATTGGATGAACAGAAATAAATTCAACTATATTAACAGTGAATAAGTCGCCTGTTCGTCTGATTTGAAACACGGCGAGTTTTTAATCCGTGACAGCAATAAATTATAAATCATCAGTGGGATTTTTAAAATCGATTTCTGTAACCAAATGCGGGAGATGAACAAAGTGATTCTCTTGCAGTGTAGGTGGCTATCCGTGTACAATGTGGGTCTGTAGAAACGAAAAAAGTCACATTATGCAATATCACTCCTGGAACTTCTCAAACTCCCCCTGAGCCTAGGACACTGAACATTCGCAGTAAAAGAAGCCGCTTGCCTGATAATGAAGCAGTAAATTGACAGAGAAACATAAAATTCACATGAAGTTTTGACAGAGAAAGGACGGCAGTGGTTTGCCCAGCTGCCTCACGGCGATGAGGACCCGGGATTGACTCCCGTCCCGGGTAACCGTCCGTCAGTAGTTTGCACATTCTCCTGTGTGTCTCACCCTCACAACCTTAAAATGTGCAGCGTAGGTGGATTGGCCGCACTAAAGTGCCCCTTAAGTTGAAAAATAAATTTCAACTCAAAAATAAATTTAAAACCTTTTGACAGAGAAGTTAATGAATCAGAAAGGGCACGGCGACCAGCAAAGTTATCCTTCAGCATCCAAATCATTGCAGCTAATTTTACTGACCACCGGCTGTCTAACATTCACTGGTGTTGGGAACACAGGCTATCAGGACTTTGCGGCATATTACACAATATCACAGGAATAAATGTTTTATTCTCCACTGAAGCAGGAACCAGGTCATAAACTGGTCATTTCTCTGAGCGGGACTGTCAAATAAAGGAAATCAGCACAAATTAGAACATAGATTGCAGAAGGAGGCCATTCGGCCCATCGAGTCCGCACCGACCCATTTAAGCCATCACTTGCACCCTATCCCCGCAACCCAAAAATCCCTCCCGAAGCTTTTTGTTGACTCGGGGGAATTTAGCAGGCAAAACCACCTAACATGCACGTCTTTGGACTGTGGGAAGAAACCGGAGGAAACCCATGCAGACACGTGCAGACTCTGCACAGTGACCCAACAGGGAATCGAAACTGGGACCCTGTGAAGCCACAGGGCTAATCACTTGCATTACCGTGCCGCCAAATTAAACTGTACAGAGCGGGGAGTTCATAAGAGACGCGTCCGCTTAAATAACTCGGAGAATATTCCAGGAATTCCGGCGGATTCAAGGCAGATTCATGATTTTCTTTTTATTTAATTAAGTTTCTTTGTAATTACAATCAAATGATTAGACTTGTGGATTGGGTCCATCAATACCACTCACTTTCACTTCATTAGGTTCTTAACAAACGGACTTCAATAACTAGAGTGACCTTTACTCAGAACTAATATAAATGGAATAGCATCTGATCAGTTCACTATTTTCCGATCATGTTTAATCTCAGAGTGAACAGAACATTAACTGAAAATATGTATTTCGATGCAACACAATTTAAAACGTTTACTTCACGTGCGATTGAAACATTTAATGTTCGAATTGCTTAATGCCATTGTGCCCATTCATATTCAGGCTAATCTGCCCCACACAGTATTTGGCAGCAATCCAGCCGCCTGCAGTCAGGGAGGCTCGAATGTTCAATGTTGTTTACAGGAAACATCTGGATTTTCTTTCAAAGATCTGTTTTCTCAGTACTGACCGCTTGGCTGCAAGTCAACTTGTCAATGAGGACTATTTATAAACAAATCTACCCAGCAACAATACTGGAGATAATTTTAGGTTTTAGAGCCTATTTGAACTGCTCCCATCACAAAGGAAAGGAGAGGTATCCAGCTTCTCTGACCCGTCTTAGCAACAATAGCCGGCTGGAGGATCCCTCTCACGTCTCATAATATGAACATAGAACATACAGTGCAGAAGGAGGCGTCGGCCCATCGAGTGTGTACCAACCCACTTAAGTCCATGCTAACACATATTAACATGAAAACAGAAATATTGTGAAACTCAGAGGCCATCTGCAAATGTTGAATTACTTCCCAAACAGTGTAACTTATAGCCCATTAAAGATATTACATTTACATTAGGTATAGCTAACTTTAAAAATCAGCGCAAAATCCAGTTACAGATCTGATGTTTCTGTGTGACGATGATGCAATTACTTGTCAATGTCGCTCAGAGACTGCTGGGTGGCTGCTCATTATCCTTACTCTGGTTTAATTCTATTCACACTGAATTATGGGACAGATGTGATTCCTTACTGGCAGAATGGTCAATGCTATCTTAATAAAGTTCAATCTCAATAAATTATATTAAATTAATTGCAATTACATTTTGCATGAAATAAAATGCTGAAAATAATTGGTGAATACAACAGTTTATGTTTGTCGACGATAATTGGTGAATATATTTTTAAATTTTTGTTGGTTGATGATAATTGAATATAATTATTTAACTTCGTGAATTGTTTCAATTGATAATATTCACGCCACAGAAGGGCCAGGCAATGCCCATCTCCAGCAAAATGCAATGTAACCATTGCCCCATGACATTTAGTGATATTGCCATTGCTGAATCCCTCACTATCCAAACGTTGTCGTTAACATTGACCAGAAAATGAACTGCTCTGGCCATCTATATGCTCAGGCTACAAGAGCCGGTCGGGACTCGGAAACGTGCGGTGAATAACTCCCCTCTGCTTTCCTTGTTCACGAATTGCAAGTCAGGAATGTAACTGAATAACCTCTACTTGACTGGCTGGGTGCAGCTTGAACAACTTCCGAGAAGCTTAACATCATCCAGGCCAAAGCAGCCCCGCTTGATCGTCACCCCACGTGCAAATATTCAATCCACCCATCACCAACGAACAATGGCTACACTGCATTATCCGCAAGATGCACTCCAGGAACGTATCAAGGCTCCTTCTGAAACACCTTCTACACACAGGACCATTATATTGTCGAAGAAAAAGCCAGCTGGCAGATGGGAATCGGCACATGGAAAACTCCCGGACCCTAAAATCGCTCACTATCCCGACTTGGAGGCGTATCGTAATTTCTTTAATTTCACTGGTTCAAATGTATAGAAACCACTCCCTAATAGTACTGTCAGCACCTCTAAACCAGAGGGTCTGGAGAGTTTCACACAGGCAGCACACCACCACGTTCTCAGGGGCAATTGTGATACACAATAAATTACAACCTCGCCTGAGACGCCCACATCGTTTAACACAATTTAAATCTGTGTCAAAC
Source organism: Scyliorhinus canicula (assembly GCF_902713615.1). NCBI lineage: Eukaryota > Metazoa > Chordata > Chondrichthyes > Carcharhiniformes > Scyliorhinidae > Scyliorhinus > Scyliorhinus canicula. Next base: position 198,484 of record NW_024055487.1, read on the forward strand.
TGTATCAATGGATGCGAATTGGTGAATATAATTATTTATATTCGTGAATGGATGAGAATTGGTGTATGTGATTACAATGATGGCAAATGTTCATCCTGGAGTTCAGTTACTAGTGGTGTACTGCAAGGATCTGTTTTGGGGCCACTGCTGTTTGTCATTTTTATAAATGACCTGGAAGAGGGTGTATAAGGATGGGTTAGTAAATTTGCAGATGACACGAAGGTCGGTGGAGTTGTGGATAGTGCTGAAGGATGTTATAGGATACAGAGGGACATAGATAAGCTGCAGAGCTGGGCTGAGAGGTGGCAGATGGAGTTTAATGCGGAAAAGTGTGAGGTGGTTCACTTTGGAAGGAGTAACAGGAATGCAGAGTACTGGGCTAATGGCAAGATTCTTGGTAGTGTAGATGAACAGAGAGATCTCGGCATCCAGGTACATAAATCCTTGAAAGTTGCCACCCAGGTTAATAGGGCTGTTAAGAAGGCATATGGTGTGCTAGCCTTTATAAGCAGGGGGATTGAGTTTCGGAACCACAGGGTCATGCTGCAGCTGTACATAACTCTGGTGCGGCCACACCTGGAGTACTGCGTGCAGTTCTGGTCACCACATTATAGGAAGGATGTGGAAGCTTTGGAAAGGGTTCAGAGGAGATTTACTAGGATGTTGCCTGGTATGGAGGGAAGGTCTTACGAGGAAAGGCTCAGGGAATTGAAGTTGTTTTCGTTAGAGAGGAGAAGGCTGAGAGGTGACTTAATAGAGACATATAAGATAGTCAGAGGGTTAGATAGGGTGGACAGTGAGAGCCTTTTTCCTCGGATGGTGATGACCAACACGAGGGGACATAGCTTTAAATTGAGGGGTGAGAGATATAGGACAGATGTCAGAGGCAGTTTCTTTACTCAGAGAGTAGTAGGGGTGTGGAACGCCCTGCCTGCAACAGTAGTAGACTCGCCAACTTTAAGGGCATTTAAGTGGTCACTGGATAGACATATGGATGAAAATGGAATAGTGTAGGTCAGATAGGCTTCAGATGGTTTCACAGGTCGGCGCAACATCGAGGGCCGAAGGGCCCGTACTGCGCTGTAGTGTTCTATGTTCTATGTTCTATGTTCTATGTTCTAATATTTCGGAACATTTGTGGTCTGCTCCTTCTCTGCCAGAAAGTATGATCCATTCCACAGGAGACACATGATGCAAAGACATCACCACTATCTGTAAACACCTGCAGACATATCTCACTCATAGCATCACTGATAACATCACTGGGAAGGCCATTGCTAGGTTCACACTTTGAATACTTCATCTTCTTTCAGACCGAATGTAACCAAAAGCAAGATGTGGTGTTTCTGTCGGAAGAATTACCCTGGACATGATCTGCCTCCTCTGACACATGTATATCTCTCCACCTTACTTTCATAAATCTCACTAATACATTCGATGCTGTAAACAGAGCCGGGACTACAAGATTTTGGGCAAATTTGGCTGCCCATCAATGTTCACCAGTCTCATTCACGCCTTCCGTGACAACATGTGCTGCACTGTACAGATTGATGATTCTACTTCTGACAGATTGTAAGTGAAGAATTGAGTGAACAGGACCGTGTTCGAGATTAAACTCTATTCGACATCTTCTTCTCCATGCTACTGATCTTCACCGTCCGTGGTGATATAGCTGGAATGCACAGGCCCGCTACGTGAGACCACAAGCTGTACAATCTTTCAAGTTGAAGGATAAAGTCGCCGACTGGGAGAACCGATCGCGTCGGCAAAACCTGAGAATCGCGGGGCTGCTGCAGGGAATGGAGGGGAGAAACTGCACAAAATCTGCAGCCTCGATGCTCGGGAAACTGATCGGCGAGGAGGACTTCGCCAAGCCCCCGGGAGTAGACCGCACCCACATGTCGCTTTTTTCCATGGCTGGGAAACCACTGTGGGCGATAATCGTGAGGCTCCACAGGTACCAGGACTAGGCGCGGATCCTGAGGTGGGTGAAGAGTGCGAGAGGGGGCAAGTGGGACGGACATTCCATTCGCCTGCACCAGGACATTGCTGCTCACTTGGGCAGAATGGAACGGCGTAAAGCCACCCTGTTCGAAGGTGGGGTGCAGCTTGGTGTCCCCCATCCTGCAAGTTGTGGGTGACATTCCAGGGTAAAGAACACTACATTGACACCCCGGAGGAAGCCAGTCCAGAAAAATGGACTGGACAACCAACGATAGAGGTCAATGGCCAGAAAGGTGGAAAGACATCGAGAGAGGCAGGGCGAACACAGGCAGAGGCGGGGAGAGAGGGGGAGGGGAGAGAGGCAGACGGAGATTAAATAGAGGAACCCAACTCTTAGGAGAGCCGCTACACTGGCGAGCAAGCTGAAGTACCGAGGTACAGGGAAGGAGGAGGCCTCGGGGCGCCGCCCGAGAGGGAGGGAGCTCTTGGTATGAAAAACAGAACTTCGGGGGAATCAACGAACAAAAGGGGGGTGGTCGAGGAGGGGGTAAAGCCAAACGGGAGGGGGACTAGGAGCGGATAACAGAAGGGTAGGCCGTACAGTGGGTGAAGCAGAGCGGGTAGGGGGTTAGAGTGGGGAGGGGAGGTCGCTGGTTGCAGCTGACAACATGTGGAGATGGCGCAAATAAGGAAGTCGTGGGCGGTCATCTTGAATGGCCCGTGAGCAAGCGCAGGCCGGGACGAACAGGGCCAGGCCCACAGGGTGAGTATGGTTAACCCCACAGGAAGTGGTGGCAGGCCCAGGCCATCCACCAATCTGGGTAGTAACATGGAATGTGAGGGCCCTCGAGGGGCCGGTGAAGAGGTACAGTGTCCTCGCCGATTTCAAGAATCTGAGGGTGGACGTAGCCTTCCTGCAAGAGACACACCTAAGACTGTGGGTAAGGACGGGCTGGGTGGGACAGACGTTTCACTCATGTTTCGGCATTCGGACAAGGGTTGAGGGGGTGCATACTAATCAACAGGACAATTTCAATTATGGTGATGAGCACCGTGAGGGACCCGATGGTAGAGGGGGGTTGGGGTGAAAGGTTCTGGGGAGCGTGACCATGGAAGGGACTCTGGTTGTCTTGGTAATCATATATGCCCAGAACTGGGACGATGCAGATTTCGTCAAGAAAGCTATGAGCGAAATCCCGAACCTAGACACCCAGTGACTTATCACACAGGCGGACTTTAACTGTGTACAGGACCCGACAATGCACAGATCCAACCCCAGGACAGGACCGTGCCAGGCATGGCACCAGAATTGAACCCATTAATGGAGCAGATGGGTGAGAGGTGCGACCCCCTGGGTTACAATCACCCGAGAGTAAAATAATCAATCTTCTCCCATGAGCACAATGCCTACTCATGTGCAGACTTCTTTGTCGCAGGGGTAAAATGTGGGAATACTCCACGATTGTAATCTCCGACCACACGCCACAGGACGTGTCCATGAGGCTCGAGAAGGGTCCTGATGCAAAGGTGGGCAGGGCCCAAAGCCCCCTATGGAGGCTGGACGCAGTTCCCTTCGCCGATAAGGAATTCTGTACAACGGTACCCAAGCCATCGACGGTTATGTAACCTTTAACCAGAACGGGGAGGTCTCACCTTCCACGTTCTGGTAGGCGCTGAAGGCGGTGGTCACAGGCGAAATCATAGCTCATGGGGCCCTTCGGGTCAGGAAATACATGGCAGCCAAGCAGCGGCTGATTGACCCCATGCTGGGTGTTGATCGGCAGCGGATAACCGTGGAACTGCTGGTGGACAGTAAAAAGCTGCAGATGGAATTTGAGCTGCTCTCCAGAAGGAAGTCACTGCACCAGTTCCGCCACACACATAGAGACAAGGCCAGTCGCATGCTGGAGCACCAGCTCAGAAAACAAGGAGCCGCAAAAGAGAAAGCGCAAGTTAGGAACAGAAATTGTGGGATGGCAGCAGACGTAATCGAGATTAAAGTGGTGTTTGGAAACTTTTACTGAGGGCTATACAACTCCGATCCCTCAGAAAGCGACTTAGGGATTCTCTTTCTTAAAAAATAATTTTTATTGGACTTTTTTGAAAAATATATATGAACAGAACAATAACAATAATAAACACCCCCGGCACCCGTAACAACGCATATAACAACCCCCCCCCCCCCCCCCTCCCTCCACCTCCCGAACCCAACAAACAACAAAATAAATTAACAAGAAGCAAATTAACTTAAACACTATCCTGCAACTTACTGCGGATGCGTCAATAGGAAACAAAAACAGAAAACACAGGACAGTCTCAGCAGGACTGACAGCCTCTGTGGAGAGAGATGGCAAGTGTCGTTTCGAGTCTGGGTGACTCTGTCGAAGCTGGACAACTGGATCTTTGGTTAGGTTTAGTTTGGCGGTGGGGGTGGGGGGGAGGGGAGCGTGAAGCATTGGGCCTCGACAGACGGCCAGCGATGTGTGGAGAATAACAAAAATGTGTTGGGTCGAAAGAAAAAGGGAATGTAAATGTTTCTAATCAGTGTTAAGAACGGTGCTGACAGAGGCGATTAGAACATTAGAATGTGTTAATGGCAGATGACAATGAGGAACAAGGGGCGGATTTCCCAAGAGGGATGCGATTGGCTAGGGGAATGGGGAGGGGGAGACAATGGGAGAGGAAGAGATATCAATGGAAGCAATAAAAATAAGTTGATGGAAATCAACATGTGGTGAAGTGGGAAGAGTGATTTCACGGTGCGAAGTTGTTGAGCGTACTGTAAAATCCGCAAGGCTGTACCGAGCCCTTTCGGAGGATGGGGTGCTGTTCCTCGGCGTTGTGCTGAGCTACATGGGAACATTGCAGCAGGCCAAGATCGGACATGTGGACATGAGAGCAGGACAGTGAGTTCCAATAGCAAGCGATAGGAGAGTCTGCCACCAGCTTGTCGATGGAGCGAAGGTGTTTTGCAAAGCGGTCACCCAGTCGGCATTTAGTCTCTCCAATGCAGAGAAGATGGCATTGGGATCAGCAAATGCAACAGGCCAGATTGAAGGATGTCTTGTAGTAATGTGTACTGAAAAGGACAGACACAAACGAGACTGTAACTGACTGAGAGGAAATGCCAGAGACTTAACTGAACCAGCTTTGGTGAAGAAAAAACGGTCTTCCTGATGGAGAAACAGGAAAAGCCACTGTGGGAATCCAGGCTCAAAGTTGATTTGCAATTACCGCTCCTTTCCTATACGTGAACGGTATTTAGGCTGCAGCATTTTACACACCAAAACACAAAGAGGTCAAATATAAGAAACACATAGTTGTCAATTCTTAAACTCAACTCAAGCATTGAATAAGGAACAAATATTGTGTAAAGTCGGTTGTTTTTTTCTGTAGGATTTAAGAATGCTGCACTAATAACAGAAGAGAGCATTTCGCCGTTAGAGATTTGCTGAACACATGCTTCAGTTCAATATAGGTTCTTCTTTTGGCTTGTAAGTTTAGATATCTATTTTTATGAAACAGACGTGTTCTTGTAAGAAGTGACATGGCCTCTCAGCCAAACCATGCGAAGCTGCAACAAGGCAGTTGAGTTGAAGGAGACACAGGTCCGTTGGAGTGTGCGCTGCCAGCTGTTTCTGTAGTGTAGTGGTTATCACATTCGCTTTACACGCGAATGGTCCCCGGTCCGAAACCGGGCAGAAACATCTGGTGTTTCCAGTTTAGTCTGTCGCTAAATATCACCTCAATCTCGTAACTGGTCTTCATCATCGAGGAATAGTAAAAAACTATAACTGCTGTGGGCCAGTGGCGCAATGGATAACGCGTCTGACCACGAATCAGGAGATTCCAGGTTCGACTCCTGGCTGGCTCGCACTTCCTAGTTTTGGCGTCCCCTTTAGTTCAGTGTGTTGGACAGCTGGTTCCCGATGCAGAGCAAAGTGAGCAGGGCATCATCAATTCTCGTTTCAGCTGTGGTTACTTATGAAAGCCCTGCCCTCTCAATTTAACTTCAAGCAAAACATAACTTATCTCCGGTTCAGCAAAGTTCAATATCTAATCTTTTTATAAGTTGAGACATCAGTTTTAAAGAAACGGCTTCTTCCAATAAGTTACATGGCCTCTCAGCGGAACCGTTAGAAGCTGCAACAGTACATTGAGGTTCAACATTGCACAGAGCCACTGATTGCGATGCTACCAGCAGTTTCTGTGGTGTAGTGGTTATCACATTCGCCTAACACGCGAAAGGTCCCGGTTCGAAACCGGGCAGAAACATCGCGTGTTTCTCATTTTGTGTGACGAATGAAAAATGAAAATCGCATATTGTCATGAGGAGGCTTCAATGAAGTTACTGTGAAAAGCCCCTAGTCGCCACATTCCGGCGCCTGTTCGGGGAGGCTGTTACGGGAATGTTTGCACAAAATACCTTTCTTCCTCAATCTCGCACGTTCCAGGAACATGAGATTTGGTCTCTCATGAGATGTTAAAATTCCTGCAACAAAGTCAGAAATACGGAATATTCAAGACGCCAGGGGAAGAAAAGCCTTCCCTATTTTGCCACGATTCGGATATTAGCAGTTTGTTCATCCACCACAGAATCTTTTGGGTTCACAGACACAGTTGAACATATTTAATCACCATTTCAAACATGTCTAAATGTACCATAAAAGCAACTTACTGCGTATGCGTCAATGGGAAAGAAAAACAGAAAACACAGGACAATCTAATCAGGTCTGAGAGCCTCTGTGGAGAGAGATGGCAAGTGTAGTTTCGAGTCTGGGTGACTCTTTGTCGAAGCTGGACATCTGGATCTTTGGTCAGGTGTAGACTGGCGAAGTGTGTGGGGGAAGTGTGGGGGGGGGGGGTGGTGAGCGTGAAGCATTGGGCCTCGACAGACGGCCAGCGATGGGTGGAGAATAACAAAAATGTGTTGGGCCGAAAGAAAAAGGGAATGTAAATGTTTCTAATCAGTGTTAAGAACTGTGCTGACAGAGGCGATTGGAACATAATTGTCAATTCTTACACTCAACTACATCATTGAATAACGAAACAAATATTGTGTAAAGTCGGTTGCTTTTTTCTGTAGGATTTCAGAATGCTGCATTAATAATAGAAGAGAGCATTCCGCCGTTAGAGATTTGCTGAACAAATTCTTCAGTTCAATATAGGTTCTTCTACTGGCTTGTAAGTTTAGACATCTGTTTTAAAGAAATAGACGTGTTCTTGTGAGAAGTGACATGGCCTCTCAGCCGAACCATGCGAAGCTGCAACAAGGCAGTTGAGTTGAAGGTGACACAGGTCCGTTTGGAGTCTGCGCTGCCAGCTGTTTCTGTAGTGCAGTGGTTATCACATTCGCTCTACGCGCGAATGGTCCCTGGTTCGAAACCGGGCAGAAACATCTGGTGCTTCCAGTTTAGTCTGTCGCTAAATATTACCTCAATCTCGTAACTGGTCTTCATCATCGAGGAATAGCAAAAAACTATAACTGCTGTGGGCCAGTGGCGCAATGTATAACGCGTCTGATTACGAATCAGGAGATTCCAGGTTCGACTCCTGACTGGCTCGCAGTTCCCAGTTTTTTGAAAGGTGATGGTGAAAGACGAACTTTGTTGTCCTGTCGACAACTGCCGCCTGACTACTGAGATCTTGGAGTACTTTTGGCGTTCTCCGCAGATGTTAGATTGACTTTCGATGGCAACGACAGTATGCTTTGACTCATTTCGCGGGGCTCGTTGGTCTAGGGGTATGATTCTCGCTTTGGGTGTGTCGCTGTCGGAATTTGCGAGAAGTCTCGGGTTCAAATCCCGGACGAGCCCTTCGATGAGGTTTTCCGTTGGTCAAACCGCAGGTTTTCTTCATTTCTTTGCGGCGGAGACAGCGGGATTCATTCACATTGGGTTTGCTTTGAGAAGCTGAGCTCAAACTGCATGGAACCAATACGTTCCCGAGAAGCTTGTCGATGTGTGGGCGTTCACATTTCTATTGACTAATTCTGATGGACTCAGACAGCTCTTTGTCCCTTTCATTTTATCAGTTCAACAACTTCAGACAGTGAACTCTCACTTCCCCCTCCACCACATGTTTTTTCCATCAACTTTTCATTCCGTCCATTGCCCTCAACATTGCCCCCCTCCCCCCAGCCCATACCATCCTACTTGATCAATCAGATCCCTGTTTGTAATTGTTCTCTGACGCACTGCTTACCTTTGTTCTGCCATTAACACATTCTGACCGCTAAATGCACCATCAGCACCATTCATAGCCTTGATTAGCCTCATTTACATTCCCTTTTTCTTTCTGCCCTAGACATTTTCGTCATTTCCCACCTATTGCTAGCCCTCTATCGAGGCCCTTGACTGGAAACAACAGCTGCCATTTCGCTCCCCAGACGCTGTCAGACCTGCTGAGATTGTCCAGTATCTTCTGTTTTTGTTTACGTTTGAAGCATCCGCAGTAAGTTGCAGTTGTCACACATTTAGACATGTTTGAGATGGTGATTAAATATGTTCATTTGTAAATCGCTGAAACTCTGTTGTGGATGAACTAGCTGCAAATATCCGAGCTGTGCAAGGTCTGAAAATTCTTCACCTCTCATTGCCTACCGAAAATTCAGTGCTTGGGCCTTAATGTTCAATTCAGTGTAGTGGCTCATGTGAGACGAAATTTCATAGTCCTGGAACACACGAGATTCCGGCAACATTCAGGAACAGAATTATTTTGTGACCAATAATTGTGCAAACTTTTCTCACACGAAATGGTCGATGTTTCTGCCCGGTTTCGGACCGGGGACCTTTCGGGCGTGAGGCGAATGTGATAACCACTACACTACAGAAACCGCTGGCAATCAATGGACGTGCGGAATGTACAACCTCACTGTGTTGCTGCAGATTCTGATGGTCTGTTTGAGAGGCCAGGCCCCTTGTTACAGACGACAGCTGTTTCTTAAATTAACAGATGTCTCAACATATAAAGCCGTGAGATGTAGAAATTATATCGAAATTAACATAAGATATATTTTGCTTAATGTCGGTCTCAAATTTGTGCTCTTTGGTCTCGAGGTCTGGTTCTCGTTTAGGGATTTTCAATCAATGCCTATGGGAGCGGTCGTGGGTTTAAATCCAGGACAAGCCCTTTACTGCAGGTCAGAGATTATGAATTGTTTGCGATGCTGACGGCGGGGTTGATTTACATTGGCCCACTCTGAAAAAGATTTCTCAGGACTCGGAATGTTTACGTCGTTTCTCTCCCCACAGATGATGCTCGAGAGAGAGACAGTGTCTGAGCTGGAGTGCGTTTGGATAAAATTGATGCTCCAGATCTGTGTTAACCACAGGGACGTGACCCATCTGATCCACAGAGCCAAAGTGGAGAATTGAACTGGCTGGAGAGCTGGATCTTAACGCTGACATCCCGGACCTCGGCGTCGTGAAATGTTCCAAAGAAGCTCAACAGACACTCGAGGAACAGCAGCGCATCTTTCCACTGGGCTCAATACAGCTTTCACACTCAGTGTGTGTTCACAGTTTCACACTGTAAATGCTGCACCCATTTTGTGTGTCCTTACATCGCAGACTTGGGTTTCAATCTTGTTTCCACTTGTTCTTTGTGTCCAGGCGGTAGTTGTTGATCAATCTGCCATCGATAGCCACTCGAGACATACCTCTTGTTTCTTTGTTTCTTCCATTCCGCTAACAGGGAGCTGGCACAGACACGGCGGCCGGAATGGCCTCATACTGTTGTCTCATTCTTCTCTGATTTGATGCTAACCTAACTCTGTGGCCAGGGTCCCATGGCCTCTTCTCGTTTAATCTCTCCTGACTTGCCCCCTATTAGAGCCCTTTCCTGTTGTTCTGTTTCATCCCTCTGAGAGTTCAATTGGTTAAGACGTACTACATTTCTAACCTGTCCCGGTTTTAATGAAAGGTGATGGTGAAAGACGAACATTGTTGTCCTGTCGACAAATACCGCCTGATTACCTGAGATGGTGCAGTACTTTTGGCGTTCTCCGCAGATGTTAGATTGATTTTCGATAGCAATGACAGTATGCTTTGGCTCTTTTCGCGGGACGCGTTGGTCTAGGGGTATGATTCTCGCTTTGGGTGTCTCGCTGTCGGAATTTGCAAGAGGTCCAGCAGGCCGTATCCTTCAATGGTGCGGCGATCCCAATACCGCAGCCGGCTCACGGTACTTGTTATCACAACATTATCACATCTTGCTTTATTGCAGCAGAGAAATGCATTCCTCTGATTGCCAGTGACACGCCAGTGAAAGACAAGGCCAGTAAAATTGGGAGGCCAATACCTGGACATAAATATGTACGTAGAAATCCTGGAAGTTTGTCACTCGCGGAATTATTATAGTGTCAGGAATGTTATAGCAATCAGAATCAGAGATGCACAGAACCAAGCAATTCAGATGAGGCCTTCCGGTCAATTGAGTCTGCACCAACATGTGAAAAATACAGGACTAACTACAGGACCTCATTTGTCAGCACGTGTTCCATAGCCTTGAATGTGAAGACGTGCCATGTGTTCAGCCAGGTACTATTTAATGGATGTGAAGTACACTGCCTGTACCACCCTCCCACGTAGTTTACTCCAGACAGTCACCATCCTCTGGCTAAATAAGATTTTCCTCAAATTCACCTTAACCTCCTGCCCCTCACCTTGAACTTGTGTCCCCCCGTAACTGACCCTTCAACTAAGGGGAACAACTGCTCCCTAACCACCCTGCCATGCCCCTCATAATCCTGTACACCCAAAACTATGTAACGTCTCTTCATAACATAAATGGCGAAGTATGTCCCTGATCTGCGTGGGAATCGAACAGAAGACATGTCGTGTCAACAGAAATTTCAGGTATTTTCGATCGAAAAATTGATTTCTATTAAAGTCTAAACCTGGCACCATGTGCTTCCCATGTCCCAACTGATAGTAATTCTCATGTTGCTTGGCGGTTATTATACATTAAGCGTACATTGTCGTAATAATAATCTTCACTAGTGTCATAAGTAGGCTTACATTAACACTGCAATGAAGTTACTGTGAAAATTCCCGAGTCACCACACTCCGGCCCCTGTTCAGGTACCCAGAGGGAGAATTCAGAATGTCCAATTCACCTAACAGCACGTCTTTTCGGGACTTGAGGGAGGAAACCGGAGCACCCGGAGGAAACCCACGTAGACACGGGGAGGACGTGTAGACTCCGCACAGATAGAGAACTAAGCCGGGAATCGAACGTGGGTCCTTGGAGCATGAGGCAGCAGAGCAACCCACTGAGCCAAAGTGCCGCCCATTAAGTACCGTGTACATTTTATACCGCAGTACGTATTGATCCATTCTGCTTATCGTTAAAAGAACAGGTAACGAGGAGTCTTTGTCCTTGGACTTTCTGCAAGAGAAGGCCATTATTTTCGTCCATCTCCTCAGTTGATTGCCACCCTCTGCTGGTATGTAGATATTCTGGTTTTAAAGTTACAATACAATTTGCGGTATGATAGACCATAATAAGACCATAAGACTATTAGACATAGGAGCAGAATTAGGTCACTTGGCCCATCGAGTCCGCTCTGCCATTCAATCATGGCTGATATTTTCAACCATAGCTCTCAAGATTTCCCAAACTATTCCTCTCTTGATCTACACAAGGACAGAGACATGTCCGGTAAATAGACATGATTGCTTGCCTGAGCCTGGGATCAATTCCTTCTCGGAAAGGAACCTCAGTGATGCTGTAAACACTCACTCAGGGTTATGTACGGGGCTTTAGGTTTTCTCGAACGCTGTTTCTCAGTGCGCAGTAATAGACCTCCCCATCCTCCACATCGAATGCGCTTATACTGAGGTAACCGTTCTGTTTAGATCTGTCAGCAAACGCCAGATATCGTCCTGAACCCACATCTTTCTTCATTGCTGAGTTGTTGGTGATAATCCATCTCAGTGGCTGTGCCGGTTTCTCCTGATATCATTGCATTTTGTACATGTTGGGGCCTTTATATTGGCAATTTAACTTCACCGAAGCCCCTTCTGAGACTGTTATTGTCACTGGTGACTGAGCTACTGGATTGAACATTGCCGGCCTGCGAAAGTGAAGGACTGAAATGAACAGATTGTTGTTCCTTTATAAAGTTAGAGTTTGTTCAATTAAGAGGTGCTTTTTAGCGTGGCTAGTCCACTTAGCCTGTACATCTAGGTTGTGGGAGTGAGAATGTTCAAACACCACACGGACAGTGATCTGGGACCGGGATCGAACCTGTGTCCTCAGTGCAATGAGGCAGCAGTGCCAACCATTGCGCCACAGTCCCGCCCTGAGTTTAAACAGAGTTGATACAAATTTGCTTGTATTTGCGGCATTTTCTGGGACCTCTGATGAAGGCACTTCTTAGACATTCCCGATCGTTAATTATACTCTAGCCTATGTGTATTAATATGCTAATCTGGTTTAATTAACACTATAACTACTTACTGTGCCAAAGCGCCGCCAGTATTATCACAACCATGTCTGACTGAATCTCTCTCAGTGAACTGGACTGGACTGAGTCAGGGATTGTGTTGGAGAGAGGGAACTGAGTGCAGTGCAGGGAGAGGGTCTATTGTGACATCACTGGCCTCCCATCCTATCGGCTTGGCCGACACCATCAGGTGAGTTTCTGACGCCCGTGCTTGAATTTGGCGCCCTCTGCTGCCGGATTCGGTTTACTCCGTGTTAGAATTCGGCTGTTGAGTGGATTCAGTGTTGACTGCAATGCATATCAGGGCGAGAAACCTGGACAGAAATCTAAATTTCAGCTGTTAATACACTATCTTTGTCACTATAGGTGTTTCTAATCAAAAAATGATGCTTAATCTGTAGTTCTCGGTTCACACCATGGATGCGATGAAGTCGAAAGAATGCCAAGATTTTGGTGGACATGCGGAGGTTAGAACTCAGAATAATAGCAGTTTATTGTGGTTCTGACGAAGAAGGTACAAAAGGTGAACTGCTCTGAACATCGCTTTTTTCAGAGACCAGATTATCTGGGATTATTTTTATTATCTGAAGGTTAAATGTCCTATAAAGAAGATAGGTGAATGATATTTCATGCTGCAAGTGTTTGCGAGACAATTATTCTGAGTCTTTGAATGGATCAGCACCGAGGCACGGGCGGGATTTGAACCCGCGATTTTTGGTTTACGAAACCAACGCCTTTCCTCTTGGCCACCGCACCTTCTGCAAGCAAGTGAGGTTGATTGCACTGTGAGTTGTTATCATTTGGAGTCTGGCGAAACAATTGATGAGAGAAGAAGAATCAATAGAACATTTCAAAAAGCATTGTCAGAACTTGAGAACGGAAAACCCCGCGGGATTTAAATGCAGGTTGAAAAGGGCAATAGAAAAAGTTATTTCAAATAGGCGCAGGTAGCGTCAGTTCAATCTGCCCCCACCCCTCCGACACTATATTGTTCTCAGTGAGTTGAGCAGGTGCAGGACGGTCACGGGATGCTGGGTGCTCAACTGTCGCTATTTCCGCCCCATCACTTGTGACTGCAGCTGATGACCGCCGCACAATTTTCAGCTTTGAGTCTGCGGTGCCCCGGTCACAGTTTCCGTGTGATGCCCTCGCTCCAACACCATTGGGATATTCTAGACATTGCTGCCGCTGCTCGATTCCTGTCATTGGTTGGATCAGCAATGCAGTGGGACCTGAATCTGGATTGCTGCTCTGACAGATAATTGCCTGCCCTGAAGAGCGATTGATTCAGGAACGATCGCGGGGAACTGCCTCGTCACCCTCTTCGTTATGATCTTGCTACTCAGTATTTCCTTCAATGCAAAACCCCCATTCTCCCCTTACTGAGTAACCAGATATTATTGTTAATTAAATAATAATGAGTATGGTGCAGGTGACCGTTACGTTGGTCAATATGAGGCTGATTCTGAATTTTGAGATTATTATTGTTTTCTGTTCGTTTCTATCAGACTGGAGCCACCAAGACCCAGTGGAACATCTGGACGCTGAAATGAGGGTTGAAGAGGATACTGACGCCACACAGCAGTACAATCGATACTGACGATCCTGATACACAGTCAGCATCCGGGCAGCCTGCACGGTTCATATTCCGTCTGATTGGAGAGAATCTGCGTAGCAGCAAATGTAGAAGTGATCGCAATATGACACATATATAGAGAAATACCAGCACACAAATATAGAGATCCCTATATGTGTCTGTGCCGTCAATCACATTATAGCAGAAAGGCAGTGGGTCCCAGAAACAAACCGACACCAAGAGGGGTAGGAGTATATGTGTGTGTGTGTGTGTGTGGTGGGGGGGGGGGGGGGGGGGGGCTGATATTCATCTCTCAAGGTGGATGCGAGAGGGCGGTCAGAAAGACCATCGCCATTTAAGATTATGTGAAAATGGAGCAAGACGGGTTATTGGATTGGATTTGTTTATTACCGAGGTACAGTGAAAAGTATTTTTCTGCAAGCAGCTCAACAGATCATTCAGTACATGGAAGAAAAGGGAATTAAACAAATTTCAAGAAAATACATGGGACTACATAATAGGGCAACACAAGATATACAATGTAACTACATATGCATTGGCATCGGTTGAAGCACACAGGGTGTAGTGTTAATGAGGTCAGTCAATAAGAGAGTCATTTCGGAGTCTGGTGACAGTGGGGAAACTGCTAACCATCTCCACCTCGTCCACGTTGATGCTGATAGGGGTGTGTACAGTACTTTGCTTCCTGAAGTCGATGACCAGCTCTTTAGTTTTGCTGGCATTGAGGGAGAGATTGTTGTCGGTACACCACTCCACTAGGTTCTCTATCTCCCTCCTGTATTCGGACTCGTCGTTATTCAAGATCCGGCCCACTCTGGTCGTATCGTCAGCCAACTTGTAGATGGAGTTGGAACCAAGTTTTGCCACGCAGTCGTGTGTGTACAGAGAGTAGAGTAGGGGGCTAAGTACCCAACCTTGCGGGGCAACAGTTTTGAGGACTATTGTGGAGGATGTGTTGGTGTTCATTCTTACTGACTGTGGTCTGTTGGTCAGAAAGTCAAGAATCCAGTTGCAGAGTGGGGGTGCCAAGTCCTAGGTTTTGGAGCTTTGATATGAGCTTGGCTGGGATTATGGTGTTGAAGGCGGAGCTGCAGTCAATAAATAGGAGTCCTTGTTTTCGAAATGCTCTCGGGATGAGCGTCGGGCCAGGAAAATGACGTCTGATGTGGACCGGTTGCAACGGTATGCAAATTGAAGTGGGGCAAGGCATTCCAGGAGTATGGAGGTGATGCGCTTAATGATCAGCCTCTCTAACCCGCTTGGTCTGCTTTCAAAGCCAGCGATTTAGCCCTGTCTTAAACAGATATCATCCAGGAGTGGAACAACAATTCGTTTCTGGGTGGGATCGAACCACCAACCTTTCGGTTAACAGCCGAACGCGCTAACCGATTGCGCCACGGAGACGACCACAGGATCACAACTCTGTGCATTTCAACAGTGACCGCCAATCCTCTGATTGCCAGGGACCGAATGAGAATGCTGGCAATATTGGTCCCCTGAGGCAGTGCGGAAAATATCTGGAAGGAGCGTACACATGGTCCCGCGGGCATGGACATTTGTGAGACGTGGAATCATTACAGGCCCGTGGATTTTACAGAACTCACTTGGACAGCACCGCACTTTCGTTGAAACACGTCCCTTATCTGGGAACCTCCATAACAGAAAGCAGGAAATGTCAACATAGATTTGATGTATTTTCGATCAGAAAGTCGATGTTCCGCTGAAGACTACTGCGGGCTCAGACTCATTGGCATAAGGTCGACCTAAGTTAACGGTCCTGGAAGATTTTATTATCCCCACATCTGAGAACTTCCATTACTGCTGCTCGGAAGTGGATATTCCAAGCTTAAATTTACTGTGCATCGCGACATGCAGATTAATCTCACGAATCCGAAACGGCTTCTCTATTGACCTATACAAGGACAGAGACGGCAATGCAATTGTGGAGAAATAGACCTGAGTATTTTTCTGAATCCAGATCAAACCATCCTCCGGTACTGGATTGGAAAATACTCTCTGAGGCTTCCGTACGTGGTTGTAGCTGCTTTGTGACACTGTGCTCATTGCACAGTAATAGACCGCTCCATCCTCCACACTGAGCGCGTTTATATTGAGATAACCATTCTTTTTAGATTTGTTGGCAGCCGCCAGGTATCGTCCCGAGATCTCCTCTTTCTTCATCGTCAATATGTTAATGATAACCAATCTCGGCGGCTGTGCCGGCTTTTGCTGATACCATCGCATGTGGTACATCCGATCTGTATATCCGCAATCTAACTGCACTGAACCACCTTCTGATTTCTAACCTGTCCCGGTTTTTATGAAAGGTGATGGTGAAAGACGAACTTTGTTGTCCTGTCGACAAATGCCGCCTGACTACCTGAGATGGTGCAGTACTTTTGGCGTTCTCCGCAGATGTTAGATTGATTTTCGATGGCAATGACAGTATGCTTTGGCTCTTTTCGCGGGGCGCGTTGGTCTAGGGGTATGATTTTCGCTTTGGGTGTGTCGCTGTCGCAATTTGCGAGAGGTCCCGGGTTCAAATCCCGGACGAGCCCTTCGATGAGGTTTTCCGTTGGTCAAGCCGCATGTTTTCTTTATTTCTTTGCGGCGTAGACGGCGGGATTCCTTCACATTGGGTTTGCTTCGAGAAGCTGAGTTCAAACTGCATGGAACCAATACGTTCCCGAGAAGCTTGTGTGGCATTCACATTTCTATTGACTAATTCTGGTGGACTCAGACAGCTCTTTGTCCCTTTCATTTTATCAGTTCAACAACTTCAGACTGTGAACTCTCACTTCCCCCTCCACCACATGTTTTTTCCATCAACTTATCATCCCTTCCATTGATATGTTTTACCCTCAGCATCGCCCCCCTCCCACCAGCCCATACCATCCTACTTCAGCAATCTGATCCCTGTTTGTAGTTGTTCTCTGACGCACTGCTTACCTTTGTTCTGCCATTAACACATTCTGACCGCTTGATGCGCCATCAGCACCTTTCATAGCCTTGATTAGCCTCATTTACATTCCCTTTTTCTTTCTGCCCGAGACATTTTCGTCATTTCCCACCTATTGCTAGCCCTCTATCGAGGCCCAATACAGCACTCCACCACCCCGACCCCCACCCCGCACCCACAATCGTCTGAATCTCCAATTCCAGTTCTCCAGCTTTGACAAAGAGTCCACTTGACTGGAAACGACAGCTGCCATTTCGCTCCCCAGAGGCTGTCAGACCTGCTGAGATTATCCAGTATTTTCTGTTTTTGTTTCCGTTTGAAGCATCCGCAGTAAGTTGCATTTGTCACACATTTAGACATGTTTGAGATGGTGATTAAATGTGTTCATTTGTAAATCGCTGAAATTCTGTTGTGGATGAACTAGCTGCTAATATCCGAGCTGTGCCAATATATGGAAACTCTTCACCTCTCATTGCCTGCAGAAAATTCAGTGCTTGGGCCTTAACGTTCAATTCAGTTTGATGGCTCATGTGAGACGAAATCTCATAGTCCTGGAACACACGAGATTCCGGCAGCATTCAGGAAACAGAATTATTTTGTGCCCAATAATTGTGCAAACGTTTCTCACACGTGCCTATTCAGAGGATGGGGGCTGTTCCTCGGCGTTGTGCTGAGCCACATGGGAACATTGCAGCAGGCCAAGATCGGACATGTGGACATGAGAGCAGGACAGTGAGTTGAAATAGCAAGCGCCAGGAGAGTCTGCCAGCAGCTTGTCGATGGAGCGAAGGTGTTTTGCAAAGCGGTCACCCTGTCGGCATTTAGTCTCTCCAATGCAGAGCAGATGGCATTGGGATCAGCAAATGCAACAGGCCAGATTGAAGGCTGTCTGAAAGTAATGTGCGCTCAAAGGGACAGACACAAACAATACTGTAACTGACTTAGAGGATGTGCCAGAGACTTAACTGAACCAGCTTTGGGAAAGAAAAAACGCTCTTCCTCATGGAGAAACAGGAAAAGCCAGTGTGGGAATCCAGGCCCAATGTTGATTTGCAATTACCCCTCCTTTCTTCTACATGAACGGTATTTAGGCTGCAGCATTTTACACACCAAAACACAAAGAGGTCAAATATAAGAAGCACATAATTGTCAATTCTTAAACTCAACTCAAGCATTGAATAACGAAACAAATATTGTGTAAAGTCGGTTGCTTTTTTCTGTAGGATTTCAGAATGCTGCATTAATAATAGAAGAGAGCATTTCGCCGTTAGTGATTTGCTGAACAAATTCTTCAGCTCAATATAGGTTCTTCTACTGGCTTGTAAGTTTAGACATCTGTTTTAAAGAAATCGACGTGTTCTTGTGAGAAGTGACATGGCCTCTCAGCCAAACCATGCGAAGCTGTAACAAGGCAGTTGAGTTGAAGGTGACACAGGTCCGTTGGCGTTTGCGCTGCCAGCTGTTTCTGTAGTGTAGTGGTTATCACATTCGCTTTACACGCGAATGGTCCCCGGTTCGAAACCGGGCAGAAACATCTGGTGTTTCCAGTTTAGTCTATCGATAAATATTACCTCAATCTCGTAACTGGTCTTCATCATCGAGGAATAGCAAAAGCTTGCAACTCCTGTGGGCCAGTGGCGCAATGGATAACGCGTCTGACTACCAGGAAGTTCCAGGTTCGACTCCTGGCTGGCTCGCAGTTCCTAATTTTGGCGTCCCCTTTAGTTCAGTGGGTTGGACAGCTGGTTCCCGATGCAGAGCAAAGTGAGCAAGACATCATCAATTCTCGTTTCAGGTCTGGTTGCTTATGAAAGCCCTGCCCTCTCAATTTAACTTCAAGCAAAACATAACTTATCTCCAGTTCAGCAAAGTTCAATATCTGATCCTTTGATAAGTTGAGACATCAGTTTTAAAGAAACGGCTCCTTCCAATAAGTTACATGGCCTCTCAGCGGAACCATTAGAAGCTGCAACAGTACATTGAGGTTCAACATTGCACCGGGCCACTGATTGCGGTGCTGCCAGCAGTTTCTGTGGTGTAGTGGTTATCACATTCGCCTAACACGCGAAAGGCCCCCGGTTCGAAACCGGGCAGAAACATCGCGTGCTTCTCATTTTGTGTGACGAATGTTTGCACAAAATACCTTTCAACCTCAATCTCGCACGTTCGAGGAACATGAGATTTGGTCTCTCATGAGATATTAAAATTCCTGCAACAAAGTCAGAAATACGGAATATTCAAGATGCCAGGGGAAGAAAAGCCTTCCCTATTTTGCCACGATTCGGATATTAGCAGTTTGTTCATCCACCACAAAATCTTTGGGTTTACAGATGCAGATGAACATATTTAATCACCATTTCAAACATGTTTAAATGTACGATAAAAGCAACTTACTGCGCATGCGTCAATGGGAAAGAAAAACAGAAAACACAGGACAGTCTCAGCAGGTCTGACAGCCTCTGTGGAGAGAGATGGCAAGTGTCGTTTCGAGTCTGGGTAACTCTTTGTCGAAGCTGGACAACTGGATCTTTGGTCAGGTGTAGACTGGCGGAGTGTGTGGGGGAAGTGGGGGTGGGGGGGGTGGGGGCGGTGGGGGGGGGGGTGGGGGGAGGGGGGGAGGGTGGGGGGGGGGGTGGGGGGTGGGGGGAGGGGGGAGGGTGGGGGGGTGGGGGGAGGGGGGAGGGTGGGGGGGAGGGGTGGGGGGGGGTGGGGGGGGTGGGGGGGGTGGGGGGAGGGGGTGGGGGGGGTGGGGGGGGTGGGGGGGGGGTGGGGGGGGGGGGGTGGGGGGGGGTGGGGGGGGGGGTGGGGGGGGGGTGGGGGGGGGGTGGGGGGGGGTGGGGGGGGGGTGGGGGGGTGGGGGGGGTGGGGGGGGGTGGGGGGGGGGTGGGGGGGGGTGGGGGGGGGGGGTGCGGCGGGGGGGGGGGGGGTAGGGGGGGGAGGGGAGCGTGAAGCATTGGGCCTCGTTAGACGGCCAGCGATAGGTGGAGAATAACAAGAATGTGTTGTGCTGAAAGAAAAAGGGAATGTAAATGTTTCTATTCAGTGTTAAGAACGGTGCTGATAGAGGCGATAGAAGATTAGAATGTGTTAATGGCAGAGGACAATGAGGAACAAGGGGCGGATTTCCCAAGACGGATGCGATTGGCTAGGGGAATGGGGAGGGGGAGGCAATGGAAGAGGAAGACATATCAATGGAAGCAATGAAAATAGATTGATGGAAATAAACATGTGGTGAAGTGGGAAGAGTGATTTCACGGTGCGAAGTTGTTGACCGTACTGTAAAATCCGCAAGGCTGTACCGTGCCAATTCAGAGGCTGGGGGCTGTTCTTCGGAGTTGTGCTGAGCTACATGGGAACATTGCAGCAGGCCACGATCGGACATGTGGACCTGAGAGCAGGACAGTGAGTTCAAATAGTAAGCGACAGGAGAGTCTGCCACCAGCTTGTCGATGGAGCGAAGTTGTTTTGCAAAGCGGTCACCCAGTCGGCATTTAGTCTCTCCAATGCAGACTAGATGGCATGTGGATCAGCAAATGCAACAGGCCAGATTGAAGGATGTCTGAAAGTAATGTGTACTCAAAAGGACAGACACAAACGATATTGTAACTGACTTAGAGGAAATGCCAGAGACTTAACTGAACCAACTTTGGGAAAGTAAAACGGTCTTCCTGATGGAGAAACAGGAAAAGCCAGTGTGGGAATCCAGGCTCAAAGTTGATTTACAATTACCCCTCCTTTCTTCTACATGAACGGTATTTAGGCTGCAGCATTTTACACACCAAAACACGAAGAGGTCAAATATAAGATACACATAATTCTCAATTCTTCAACTCAACTCAAGCATTGAATAACGAAACAAATATTGTGTAAAGTCGGTTGCTTTTTTCTGTCGGATTTCAGAATGCTGCATTAATAATAGAAGAGAGCATTCCGCCGTTAGAGATTTGCTGAACAAATTCTTCAGTTCAATATAGGTTCTTTTACTTGCTTGTAAGTTTAGACATCTGTTTTAAAGAAATAGACGTGTTCTTGTTAGAAGTGACATGGCCTCTCAGCCGAACCATGCGAAGCTGCAACAAGGCAGTTGAGTTGAAGGTGACACAGGTCCGTTGGAGTGTGCGCTGCCAGCTGTTTCTGTAGTGTAGTGGTTATCACATTCGCTTTACACGCGAATGGTCCCCGGTTCGAAACCGGGCAGAAACATCTGGTGTTTCCAGTTTAGTCTATCGCTAAATATTACCTCAATCTCGTAACTGGTCGTCATCATCGAGGAACAGCAAAACTCTATAACTGCTGTGGCAGTGGCGCAATGGATAACGCGTCTGACGACGAATCAGGAGGTTCCAGGTTCGACTCCTGTCTGGTTCCTAGTTTTGGCGTCCCCTTTAGTTCAGTGGGTTGGACAGCTGGTTCCCGATGCAGAGCAAAGTGAGCAGGGCATTATCAATTCTCGTTTCAGCTGTGGTTGCTTATGAAAGCCCTGCCCTCTCAATTTAACTTCAAGCAAAACATAACTTATCTCCAGTTCAGCAAAGTTCAATATCTGATCCTTTGATAAGTTGAGACATCAGTTTTAAAGAAACGGCTTCTTCCAATAAGTTACATGGCCTCTCAGCGGAACCGTTAGAAGCTGCAACAGTACATTGAGGTTCAACATTGCACAGGGCCACTGATTGCGATGCTCCCAGCAGTTTCTGTGGTGTAGTGGTTATCACATTCGCCTAACACGCGAAAGGCCCCCGGTTCGAAACCGGGCAGAAACATCGCGTGCTTCTCATTTTGTGTGACGAATGTTTGCACAAAATACCTTTCAACCTCAATCTCGCACGTTCGAGAAACATGAGATTTGGTCTCTCATGAGATATTAAAATTCCTGCAACAAAGTCAGAAATACGGAATATTCAAGATGCCAGGGGAAGAAAAGCCTTCCCTATTTTGCCACGATTCGGATATTAGCAGTTTGTTCATCCACCACAAAATCTTTGGGTTTACAGATGCAGATGAACATATTTAATCACCATTTCAAACATGTTTAAATGTACGATAAAAGCAACTTACTGCGCATGCGTCAATGGGAAAGAAAAACAGAAAACACAGGACAGTCTCAGCAGGTCTGACAGCCTCTGTGGAGAGAGATGGCAAGTGTCGTTTCGAGTCTGGGTAACTCTTTGTCGAAGCTGGACAACTGGATCTTTGGTCAGGTGTAGACTGGTGGAGTGTGTGGGGGAAGTGGGGGTGGGGGTGGGGGGGTGGGGGGGTGGGGAGGGGGTGGGGGGTGGGGGGGGGTGGGGGGGGTGGGGGGTGGGGGGGGGGGGTGGGGGGGTTGGGGGGGGTGGGGGTGGGGAGGGTGGGGGGGTTGGGGGGGGGTGGGGGTGGGGAGGGTGGGGGCGGGGGAGCGTGAAGCATTGGGCCTCGACAGACGGCCAGCGATGGGTGGAGAATAACAAAAATGTGTTGGGTCGAAAGAAAAAGGGAATGTAAATGTTTCTAATCAGTGTTAGGAACGGTGCTGACAGAGGCGATTAGAAGATTAGAATGTGTTAATGGCAGATGACAATGAGGAACAAGGGGCGGATTACCCTCCTTTCTTCTACATGAACGGTATTTAGGCTGCAGCATTTTACACACCAAAACACAAAGAGGTCAAATATTTAAAAAAACATAATTGTCAATTCTTAAACTCAACTCAAGCATTGAATAACGAAACAAATATTGTGTAAAGTCGGTTGCTTTTTTCTGTAGGATTTAAGAATGCTGCATTAATGATAGAAGAGAGCTTTTCGCCGTTAGAGATTTGCTGAACAAATGCTTCCGTTCAATATAGGTTCTTCTTCTGGCTTGTAAGTTTAGACATCTGTTTTAAAGAAATAGACGTGTTCTTGTAAGAAGTGACATGGCCTCTCAGCCGAACCATGCGAAGCTGCAACAAGGCAGTTGAGTTGAAGGTGACACAGGTCCGTTGGCGTTTGCATTGCCAGCTTTTTCTGTAGTGTAGTGGTTATCACATTCGCTTCACACGCGTATGGTCCCCGGTTCGAAAGCGGTCACCCAGTCGGCATTTAGTCTCTGCAATGCAGAGAAGATGGCATTGGGATCAGCAAATGCAACAGGCCAGATTGAAGGATGTCTGAAGTTAGTGTGTACTCAAAAGGACAGACACAAACGACACTGTAACTGACTTAGAGGAAATGCCAGAGACTTAACTGAACCAGCTTTGGGAAAGAAAAAACGGTCTTCCTGATGGAGAAAAAGGAAAAGCCAGTGTGGGAGTCCAGGCTCAGTGCGGAATTACTGTCAGGCCTCCTTTCTCATACATGAACGGTATTTAGACTGCAGCATGTGACACACCATCCGGTATGGAACCTTTGCTATTTTGAATTAATCCTGCCGTCTGCGCCGCAAAGAAATGAAGAAAACATGTTGCTTCATCAACGGTCAACCTCATCAAGGGATTTGAACCCGGGACCTCTCGCAAATTCCGACAGCGAGACACCCAAAGCGAAAATCATACCCCCAGACCAACAAGGGAGCATCTGAAGCATGCTGATATTGCCATCAAAAGTCGATCTAACATGTGCGGTGAAACTACTGCAACAACTCAGGGAGTCAGGCAGCATTTATAGAATTTACAGTGCAGAAGGAGGCCACTCGGCCCATCGTGTCTGCACTGGCTCTTGGAAAGAGCGCCATGCCCAAGGTCAACATCTCCACCCTATCCCCATTACCCAGTAACCACACCCAACACTAAGGGCAATTTTGGACACTAAGGGCAATTTATCACGGCCAATCCACCTAACCTGCACATCTTTGGACTGTGGGAGGAAACCAGAGCACCCGGAGAAAACCCACGCACACACGGGGAGGATGTGCAGACTCCGCACAGACAGTGACCCAAGCCGGGAATCGAACCTTGGACCATGGAGCTGTGAAGCAATTGTGCTATCCACAATGCTACCGTGCTGTCCATTTGTAAGTTTAGTGGTGAAGAAAGGCAAAGCTAGGCATCATAGATCTAAACGGCTCAACAAGGCTTCCTCAACAGGACCTTCCAAACCCAGGACCACTACCAGCTGGAAGGTCGGGGGTTGCAGATGGTCAAGGAACGCTGTCACCTCAAATTCCACCCCCAATCCACACACTACACCCATATGAAACTATAATCACCTTTCTTCTGGAGTTACTGGGTCAAAGTTCAGGTGAACAGCAAAGATGTGAATGTTAGGTGTATTGACCATGTTACAAAACTGTTCAGTCCTGTCCAACGATGTTCAGGTTAGGTGGATTATCCATGTTAAATTCCCCCTCAGTGTGAGGGATATGCAGGTCAGATGATGTTACGGAGATAGAGTCGGAAATGGATAGGAGTAGAGTGCACATTTAGTAAATCGGGGGTAACACGATGGGCTGAATGGTCTCCTTCTCCACTGCTGGCATTCCAAAATAAATACTGGCCCAAATGGTGTTGCTTGCAACCCAGGACAGATTAAATCGCAAAGTCGTTATCTGGTATTTAAATAAATATTTTATTTCCACGAGGAATAGTGATAATGTGGGACTTTATCACATGCAGTGCCTACGGTGAGTAGTGGCTAAGATTTTCAGGCGTGGGCGAAAATAATAGACGGCTGTTCTGAAAGATTGGGAATAGGCTATGTTGGGGGAGGGGTTGATGAACGCCAGTATCAGCCCAATAGGTCAAATGGCCTGTTTCTGGGTTAACAAATTCAATGTGATTGCATCAAGTGTTATTCATCCACCCTCAACCCCCCACATGGCGGGTATTATTTCATGTTGCAGATGTTGCCCTGGCGAGCCAGCAGGTCACCCAATCTCCGCCTAGGCTGCTGGCGATGGAAGGCTCCTCCGTCACCATGAACTGCAGCACCAACATCTTGCTGAGTTTCGTACAGTGGTACCGATATCGTCGAGGGGGGAATCCACGACTGCTGGCCACCTCCAAGGGCAGCGCGGTGCCAACAGAGAGAATAGGGGCTACCCTCCACCGAGCCCAGAAACGCAGCAGTCTGACCATCCGAGATATCACGGGGACGGATACAGCCAGCTACATCTGTGTAGTCATAAGCACCGTGCTGCCACCTGAGGGAGAGACAATACAAAAACTCTGAAAGAGTAGAGCAAGTATCAACATGAGAAAGCAAGGCAGCTTGTCCTCTCTGACTATCACACTAAAAGGGAAAATGTAGAGAATGGGCCAGTTACTGTCTGTAGAGGATTGAACATCTGTTAGTTCCATTAATTACCATGTCCATACCATTGGAACTGGCCGAGGTCTACTCTCTACACCCAGTCAATATTATTTGGTAATAAAATGGCTGTAATGAGGAATAACTTTTCCTTCGCAAACTCCACTTCCATTAGTTATGCCATACTTGGAGTGTAGTGTTCAATTCTGGTCGCCACACTACCAGAAGGATGTGGAGCCTTTAGAGAAGGTGCAGAAGAGATTTACCAGAATGTTGTCTGGTATGGAGGGGATTAGCTATGAGGAGCGGTTGAATAAACTCGGTTTGTTCTCACTGGAACGACGGAGTTTGAGGGGCGTCCTGATAGAGGTCTACAAAATTATGAGGGGCATAGACATAGTGGATAGTCAGAGGCTTTTCCCCAGGGTAGAGGGGTCAATTACTAGGGGGCATAGGTTTAAGGTGCGAGGGGCAAGGTGTAGAGGAGATGTACGAGGGAAGTTTATTTACACAGAGAGTAGTGGGTGACTGGAACTCGCTGCCGGAGGAGGTGGTGGAAGCAGGGATGATAGTGACATTTAAGGGGCATCTTGACAAATAGATGAATAGGATGGGAATAGAGGGATACGGACCCGGGAAGTGTAGAAGATTGTAGTTTAGTTGGACAGCATGGTCGGCACGGGCTTGGAGGGCCGAAGGGCCTGTTCCTGCGCTGTACTTTTCTTTGTTCTTTGTTCTTTTTATTAATTTCCTTATCTTTCTTTCTATTTTGCTACCAGATTTCCAAGTCTATTATCTCCGAATTTGCAGATGATACAGCGTTGGGTGGGAGGGTAAACTGTGCAGAGGATGCATAGATTCTCCAGCGGGAGTTGGACAGGCTCAGTGAGTGGGTGTATGAATGACAGATGCAGTATATTGTGGATACACGTGTGGTTACAAATAGGAAGACAGATTATTGCATGTATGTGTGTAAATTGAGAGAGGGAGCGACTCATCAAGACCTTATTGACCACATCGCTGAAAGTAGGCACAGGGGTACAACAGGCTGTAAAGAAGGCAAATGGTACGTAGGCCTTCATAACCAGAGGATTGGAGTATAGGAGTAGATGTGTTTCACTGCAATTGTATTGGGCACTAGTGAGGCTGAACTCGCCCGTTTTGATGTCCTTATGTGAGGAAGGATGTTCTTGCTAAGGAGGGAACAAAGGTTGACCAAGCAAATTCCTGGGATGGAGGGACTCTCATATGAGGAGAGACTGCGTCATTATGGATTAGATTCCTTTGCATTTAGAGGGGATTAGGCTGGGTAGATTCAGAAAGAGTGTTCGCGATGATGGACGAGTCCTGGACTCGGGGTCAAACTTTGAGGACTGAAGTGAGGAGAACTGTCTCCTCCCAGAGAACATAGAAAATACAGCACAAAACAGGCCCTTCGGCCCACGATGTTGTGTCTTAGATTAAGAACAAATTAATCTACACCCCATTATTCTACCCTAATCCATGTACCTATCCAATAGCCGCTTGAAGGTCCCTAATGTTTCCGACTCAACTACTTCCACAGGCAGTG
Source organism: Scyliorhinus canicula (assembly GCF_902713615.1). NCBI lineage: Eukaryota > Metazoa > Chordata > Chondrichthyes > Carcharhiniformes > Scyliorhinidae > Scyliorhinus > Scyliorhinus canicula. Next base: position 225,208 of record NW_024055487.1, read on the forward strand.
CATTCCATGCCCCACTACTCACTGGGTAAAGAACCTACATAGAACATAGAACGATACAGCGCAGTACAGGCCCTTCGGCCCTCGATGTTGCACCGACATGGAAAAAAAAACTAAAGGCCATCTAACCTACACTATGCCCTTATCATCCATATGCTTATCCAATAAATTTTTAAATGCCCTCAATGTTGGCGAGTTCACTACTGTTGCAGGTAGGGCATTCCACGGCCTCACCACTCTTTGCGTAAAAAACCCACCTCTGACCTCTGTCCTATATCTATTACCCCTCAATTTAAGGCTATGTCCCCTCGTGCTAGCCACCTCCATCCGCGGGAGAAGGCTCTCGCTGTCCACCCTATCTAACCCTCTGATCATTTTGTATGCCTCTATTAAGTCACCTCTTAACCTTCTTCTCTCTAACGAAAACAACCTCAAGTCCATCAGCCTTTCCTCATAAGATTTTCCCTCCATACCAGGCAACATCCTGGTAAATCTCCTCTGCACCCGTTCCAAAGCTTCCACGTCCTTCCTATAATGAGGCGACCAGAACTGTACGCAATACTCCAAATGCGGCCGTACCAGAGTTTGGTACAGCTGCATCATGACCTCATGGCTCCGGAACTCAATCCCTCTACCAATAAAGGCCAACACACCATAGGCCTTCTTCACAACCCTATCAACCTGGGTGGCAACTTTCAGGGATCTATGTACATGGACACCGAGATCCCTCTGCTCATCCACACTACCAAGAATTTTACCATTAGCCAAATATTCCGCATTCCTGTTATTCTTTCCAAAGTGAATCACCTCACACTTCTCCACATTAAACTCCATTTGCCACCTCTCAGCCCAGCTCTGCAGCTTATCTATGTCCCTCTGTAACCTGCAACATCCTTCCGCACTGTCTACAACTCCACCGACTTTAGTGTCGTCTGCAAATTTACTCACCCATCCTTCTGCGCCCTCCTCTAGGTCATTTATAAAAATGACAAACAGCAACGGCCCCAGAACAGATCCTTGTGGTACGCCACTCGTAACTGAACTCCATTCTGAACATTTCCCATCAACTACCACTCTCTGTCTTCTTTCAACTAGCCAATTTCTGATCCACATCTCTAAATCACCCTCAATCCCCAGCCTCCGTATTTTCTGCAATAGCCGACCGTGGGGAACCTTATCAAACGCTTTACTGAAATCCATATACACCACATCAACTGCTCTACCCTCGTCTACCTGTTCAGTCACCTTCTCAAAGAACTCGATAAGGTTTGTGAGGCATGACCTACCCTTCACAAAACCATGCTGACTATCCCTAATCATATTATTCCTATCTAGATGATTATAAATCGTATCTTTTATAATCCTCTCCAAGACTTTACCCACCACAGACGTTAGGCTCACCGGCCTATAGTTACCGGGGTTATCTCTACTCCCCTTCTTGAACAAAGGGACCACATTTGCTATCCTCCAGTCCTCTGGCACTATTCCTGTAGCCAATGATGACCTAAAAATCAAAGCCAAAGGCTCAGCAATCTCTTCCCTGGCTTCCCAGAGAATCCTAGGATAAATCCCATCCGGCCCCGGGGACTTATCTATTTTCACCTTGTCCAGAATTGCCAACACTTCTTCCCTACACACCTCAATGCCATCTATTCTAATAGCCTGGGTCTCAGCATTCTCCTCCTCAATATTATCTTTTTCTTGAGTGAATACTGACGAAAAGTATTCATTTAGTATCTCGCTTATCTCCTCAGCCTCCACACACAACTTCCCACCACTGTCCTTGACTGGCCCTACTCTTACCCTAGTCATTCTTTTATTCCTGACATACCTATAGAAAGCTTTTGGGTTTTCCTTGATCCTACCTGCCAAAGACTTCTCATGTCCCCTCCTTGCTCGTCTCAGCTCTCTCTTTAGATCCTTCCTCGCTTCCTTGTAACTATCAAGCGCCCCAACTGAAACTTCACGCCTCATCTTCACATAGGCCTCCTTCTTCCTCTTAACAAGAGATTCCACTTCTTTGGTAAACCACGGTTCCCTCGCTCGACCCCTTTCTCCCTGCCTGACTGGTACGTACTTATCAAGAACATGCAATAGCTGTTCCTTGAACAAGCTCCACATATCCAGTGTGCCCAACCCTTGCAGCCTACTTCTCCAACCAACACATCCTAAGTCATGTCTAATGGCATCATAATTGCCCTTCCCCCAGCTATAACTCTTGCTCTGCGGGGTATACTTATCCCTTTCCATCACTAACGTAAAGGTCACCGAATTGTGGTCACTGTCTCCAAAGTGTTCACCTACCTCCAGATCTAACACCTGGCCTGGTTCATTACCCAAAACCAAATCCAAAGTGGCCTCACCTCTTGTTGGCTTGTCAACATATTGTGTCAGAAAACCCTCCTGCACACATTGTACAAAGAACGACCCATCCAATGTACTCGAACTATATCTTTTCCAGTCAATATTAGGAAAGTTAAAGTCTCCCATAACAACTACCCTGTTACTTTCGCTCTTTTCCAGAATCATCTTCGCCATCCTTTCCTCTACATCTCTAGAACTATTAGGTGGCCTATAGAAAACTCCCAACAGGGTGACCTCTCCTTTCCTGTTTCTAACCTCAGCCCATACTACCTCGGAAGAAGAGTCCCCATCTTGCATCCTTTCTACCACCGTAATACTGTCCTTGACTAGCAGCGCCACACCTCCCCCTCTTTTGCCCCCTTCTCTGACCTTACTAAAGCACCTAAACCCCGGAACCTGCAACAACCATTCCTGTCCCTGCTCTATCCATGTCTCTGAAATGGCCACAACATCGAAGTCCCAGGTACCAACCCATGCTGCCAGTTCCCCTACCTTATTTCGTATACTCCTGGCATTGAAATAGACACACTTCAAACCACAGACCTGAACACTGCCGCCCTCCTGCGAAGTCAAAACTGTGCTCCTGACCTCTCTACTCTCAATCTCTCGCACCCCAAAACTACAATCCAGGTTCCCATGCCCCTGCTGAATTAGTTTAAACCCCCCCAAAGAGTACTAACAAATCTCCCCCCCAGGATATTGGTGCCCCTCAGGTTCAGATGTAGGCCATCCTGTCTATAGAGGTCCCACCTTCCCCAGAAAGAGCCCCAGTTATCCAGAAATCTGAATCCCTCCCGCCTGCACCATCCCTGACATCCCCCTATATCTTCCACCATTCACCTTAAATTTATGTCTCCTTGTAATGGTTTGTTCCACCCGGGGAAAAGGTCTCTGACTGTCTACTCTATCTATTCCCCGGTCATCTTAAAAACCTCTATCAAGTCGCCCCACATCCTTCTCCGTTCTAATGGGAAAAGGCCTAGCACCCTCAACCTTTCCTCATAAGACCTGCTCTCCATTCCAGGCAACATCCAGAGAGTGGTGAATCTGTGGAATTCGCGACTATAGAAAGTAGTTGAGGCCAAAATGTTGTGTAATTTCAAGAAGGGATTAGATACAGTTCTTGGGGCTAAAGGAGTAGGGATGTGTTATTGCAATTGAATAGGCATTGGTGAGGCCACACCTGGGCTACTGTGTCCCCTTTAGATATCCTTATCTGAGGAAGGATGTTCTTGCTATGGAGGGAGGGGAGGTTGACCAGGCTGATTCCTGGGGTGGCGGGACTGTTGTATGAGGAGAGACTAAGTCATTATGCTGGGCATTGCCCCGCTGTCTCTCCCCCCTCCTCCCCCTTCCAGAAAGTCTGATCTAAAGAGGGACTGGAACCTCCACTCAATTGTCTCCTCTGTCCTGCAGGCACCCTGACTGAATCAGCAGCCATTGACCAGCCAGAGGTAGAGCTGAGTGTCCAGCAGGGAGGCAGCGTCACCATCACCTGCTCCTACACAGGGGTGCGGAGAGCTTGCCTGTTTTGGTGCCGGGGCCCCCTCTCCCTGGGGGGGAGCCTCCAGTACATTCTCATCCGCTGCACAGATGGATTCAGTGACAGTGCCGGCTACTCCAGGAGCCGCTTCACCTCGTCCCTGACCAAAACCTACAGAGTCGTCAGTCTCACAGTCTCCCAGGTGTCGGCCGCGGACTCCGGGATGTATTTTTGTGTCTTAAGCACACAGTGGTGCATTCAGGGAAACAGACTGTACATAAACTGAAGGTGCTTCTCCCAGACAGCGAGAACTCTGGACCACATGTGTAATCCCAATGCCCAGTGTCAGTGTGTGGGCCTGTTGTAATGGTCCAGCGTGGACACGGGGATAGACAGGCAGACAGACAGGCAGATAGATTCGCAGACACTTAGAGAGAGCCACAGACACAGAGAGATTCAGACACTTAGTGGGATTTAGATACTTAGAGAGATTCACAGGCACTGAGAGAGATTGAAAGACACATAGAGAGATTTACAGACACTTAGAGAGAGACACAGGCACTGAGAGAGATTCACAGACACTGAGAGAGATTCACAGACACTTAGAGAGATTCACAGACACTTAGAGAGAGTCACAAACACTGAGAGAGAGTCACAGAAACTGGGAGAGAGTCACAGACACTTAGAGAGAGTCACAGAAACATAGAGAGATTCACACACACTGATAGAGAGTCACAGACACTTAGAGAGAGTCACAGAAACATAGAGAGATTCACACACACTGAGAGAGAGTCACAGACACATAGAGAGATTCACACACACTGAGAGAGAGTCACAGACACATAGAGAGGGTCACAGACACTTAGAGAGATTCAGACACTGAGAGAGAGTCACAGACACTGAGAGAGAGTCACAGACACGTAGAGAGAGTCACAGACACTTAGAGAGAGTCACAGACCCTGAGAGAGAGTCACAGACACTTAGAGAGAGTCACAGGCACTTAGAGAGAGTCACAGACACTGAGAGAGAGTCACAGACACAGAGAGATTCAGACACTTAGAAAGATTCACAGACACACCGACCGATGCGTTAACACACTAAACAGATATATGGTCACGACACAGATGGATATGTAGACACACCAACTGATGGATTATCAACCGAAGGAGATTTGGAGGGGATTTGTGAAGAAGTCCTTTTGTCCCATGGGGTACAGGGAGATTGGAAGCCACTGAATGAATGGCTGACAGAGGAGGAATCCTCACCACATTTAAGAAGTATTTCAAACGCCATAGCAGATAAGGTTAAGGGGAAATGCTGGAAACAGGAATTCAGAACGGATGGGTGTTTGATGATCCCTAACCATAGTTCTTGTCACAACATCTGACGAAGGAGCAGTGCACCGAAAGCTTGCGATTTCACATCAACCTGTTGGACTTTAACCTTGGGAGACTTCTCTGTCTGCAGCCTGAAACCCCCCCCCCCTTGCAGTGTCGAGTGGAGAGCGGTAGATGGCGCCGTCGCCCATGGATTTGTGGCGTCTCCACCCGCCCAATCCATCGCGCGGTGGATTAACACCAGCGATGTGTGAGTGTCGATATGGCGATTATTTTCTTTTATGAATTTAGAGTACCCGATTCATTTTTTCCAATTAAGGGGCAATTTAGTATGGCCAATCCACCTACCCTGCACATCTTTGGGTTGTGGGGGCGAAACCCACACAGACACGGGGAGAATGTGCAAACTCCACACGGACAGTGACCCAGAGCCGGGATCGAACCTGGGATCTCAGCGCCGAGAGGCTGCAGTGCTAACCCACTGCGCCACCCGTCTGCTCTTGATGTGGTCATTATCAACAATGAGAATGCGCTGGATTTGTTTAACAGAGACTTAGCTGACACTGACTCTGCATTGATGAGGATGTGGTCGAGTGTTGACAGTGTCTCCCAGTTCTGGCAGCCAATAGTGTGTGTCTTGTCAAACCCGCCCTCTCTGTACAAACCCTTGCGAGTGGAGGATGAGGATCCATCGATCTGCCCAGTGCTCTGTTCTGTGAGTGACTGGAGGGAGGCATAGAGGGGTGTGCCTCAACACAGGCTCTAGGAGCATGGAGTCAGTCCTAACTCTCAGTGTCTTTCTTCCCTTCTTAACCTGTGAGTAGATGGATATTTTCAAAGAATTTGCCACCTGTCTGTTTTGCATTAACCGCTCCTTGAGGAGTTACACAAACTGGATTCACCTCACTTTAATGTTTGCTTCTTCACTATTACAGGTATCCAGGCGGAAGTGGTGTTGACCCAGCCTGAGGCAGAGACGGGGATCGCAGGGAGTACCCTGACCCTGTCCTGTAAGACCAACGGGTTTGACCTTGGGGACTACGACATGTACTGGTACCGACACATTCCCGGGAAGGGCCTGGAATGGTTAGCTTATTACTATTCTGAAAATGACAAGAATTACAATCCAGCCCTTGATGGACGAGTTACTGCTTCCAAGGACCTTTCAAACAACATATTCTCCCTCTCTATCAGGACATTAACAGTAATAGACAAAGCTACTTACTACTGTGCACGTTGGCACAGTGAGACAGGTCACGTCCAGCCCTGTGCAAAAACCCACAATGAGGAAATGTGGTCATTTCCCGCAGTATCTCACAGCAATCACTCCACCATCCATATCATTTCATAGAAACAAATCGACCAGCTGGAGTTGACGGTTTAGTTTCAAAGAACAAAGAAGAATTACAGCACAGGAACAGGCCCTTCGGCCCTCCAAGCCTGCACTGATCCAGATCCTCTATCTAAAACTGTCGCCTATTTTCTAAGGATTTGTATCCCTCTGCTCCCCGCCCATTCATGAATCTGTCTAGATACATCTTAAATGAAGCTATCGTGCCCGCCTCTAGCACCTCCGCTAGCGATGCATTCCAGCCGCCCACCACCCTCTGCGTAAGGAACTTTCCATGCATATCTCCCTTAAACTTTTCCCCTCTCACCTTGAACTCGTGATCCCTAGTCATTGACTCCCCCACTCTGGGAAAAAGCTTGTTGCTATCCACCTTGTCTATACCTCTCATGATTTTGTAGACCTCAATGAGGTCCCCCCTTCAACCTCCGTCTTTCTAATGAAAATAATCCTAATCTACTCAACCTCTCTTCATAGCTAGCGCCCTCCATACCAGGCAACATCCTGGTGAACCTCCTCTGCACCCTCTCCAAAGCATCCACATCCTTCTGGTAATGTGGCGACCAGAACTGCACACAGTATTCCAAATGTGGCCTAACCAAAGTCCTATACAACTGTAACATGACCTGCCGACTCTTGTACTCAATACCCCGTCCGATGAAGGCAAGCGTGCTGTATGCCTTCTTGACCACTCTATCGTTTGTATGTTTCGCTCTATTTCGATGCAACTTTTGCCTCCCCACCCTAATAACGCCCAGCTGTGGGGAAGATGTGCTCAGCTTTGGGGAGCCAATAAACAAAGTATAGTCATTTTAAAAAAACAAATTAGGGACAGAGGGATTTGTGGACAAATCATTCACCCAGAGAGTTGGGAACCTGAACCTCTGCCTTGAAGGCAGGGTTTCAGGTTGCATGGACATTTGAAACATCATAGTGTATAAGGCTATCCAGTGTTGGGAAATAGGATTAGAGTAGAGAGTGTTTGATGGTCCCCAATCACAGCTATTCTCTTGGCAGCTATCTGCTCAATCTAGAAGATGCTCAACAGGAACGTCGAAAGGCACACGAGGCAAACCGTTCAGAACCATCGCCACTGCCATCTAGAAGGACAAGGGCAGTAGATACCTGGGAACAGCACCAACTAGAGGTTCCCCTCCGAGTCACTCACCAGGGGGACTAATAATATTCCCCAGACTCTCCACATAACTGCAAAATACAAGGTTTGTTGGCACAGTTGGGATACGGAATTCCCGAGCTAAATGGATGGTGGAGCAGATTCAGCAATAACTTGCATTGAATATTAAATATACGGTTGAACAGGTCAATTTTGTTGCCGGAGTGGGGTCTAATGCCCATCGAAGTTTACTTGTGTATCTCTGACAGATACAAACAGTAATTTTGATCTGACTGTAATTTTAACACCAAGCCGCATTAAAACATTCGACTAACACAGACGTGCACCAGTCACTAAAGGAGATTTAAGTTCCTGCTGGTATTGTTAACTGGAACATTAGGAATGTGCTTCAAATCGCTTCATTTAGCAATGGGTTATTGCTGACCTTATGTAACAGAGACTTTGCTGGGGCTCGCTCAGTATTGATGAGGATGTGGTCGTGTGTTGACAGTGTCTCCATGTTCAGGCAGCCAATAGTGTGTGTCTTGCCAAACCCGCCCTCTCTGTACAAACCCTTGCGAGTGGAGGATGAGGATCCATCAACCTGCCCAGCGCTCTGTTCAGTGAGTGACTGGAGGGAGGATAGAGGGGTGTCTGCCTCAACACAGGCTCTAGGAGTATGAAGTCAGTTATATCTCTCAGTGTGTTTCTATGCGTCTTATCCTGTGAGTTGATGGATATTTTCAGAATTTGTAAAGTCTCTGTGTTCCATTAATCTCTCCTTAGAGAGTTACAGAAACTGGATTCACCTCACTATAATATGTGCCTTATCCATTTTACAGGTGTCAAGGCGGAAGTCGTGCTGACCCAGCCAGAGGGAGAGAAGGGGGTCGCAGGCCAATCACTGACCCTGTCCTGTAGAACCAGCGAGTTTGACCTTGGGAGCTACTCCATGTACTGGTACCGACACAGTCCCAGGAAGGGCCCGGAATGGTTAGCTCGTTACTATTCTGAAAATGACAAGAACTACAATCCAGCCCTTGATGGACGAGTTACTGCTTCCAAGGACCTTTCAAACAACATATTCTCCCTCTCTATCAGGACATTAACAGTAATAGACAAAGCTACTTACTACTGTGCACGTTGGCACAGTGAGACAGGTCACGTCCAGCCCTGTGCAAAAACCCACAATGAGGAAATGTGGTCATTTCCCGCATTATCTCACAGCAATCACTCCACCATCCATATCATTTCATAGAAACAAATCGACCAACTGGAGTTGACGGTTCGATTTCAAAGAACAAAGAAGAATTACAGCACAGGAACAGGCCCTTCGGCACTCCAAGCCTGCACTGATCCAGATCCTCTATTTAAAACTGTCGCCTATTTTCTAAGGATCTGTATCCCTCTGCTCCCTGCCCATTCATGTATCTGTCCAGATACATCTTAAATGAAGCTATCGTGCCCACCTCTAGCACCTCCGCCGGCAATGCATTCCAGCCGCCCACCACCCTCTGCGTAAAGAACTCTCCACGCATATCTCCCTTAAACTTTTCCCCTCTCACCTTTAACTCGTGACCCCTAGTCATTGAGTTCCCCACACTGGGAAAAAGCTTGTTGCTATCCACCTTATCTATACCGCTCATGATTTTGTAGACGTCAATGAGGTCCCCCCTTCAACCTCTGTCTTTCTAATGAAAATAATCCTAATCTACTCAACCTCTGTTCATACATAGCGCTCTCCATACCAGGCAACATCCTGGTGAACCTCCTCTGCACCCTCTCCAAAGCATCCACATCCTTCTGGTAATGTGGCGACCAGAACTGCACGCAGTATTCCAAATGTGGCCTAACCAAAGTCCTATACAACTGTAACATGACCTGCCGACTCTTGTACTCAATACCCATCCGATGAAGGCAAGCATTCCGTATGCCTTCTTGACCACTCTATCGTTTGTATTTTTAGCTCTATTTCGATGCAACTTTTGCCTCCCCACCCTAATAACGACCAGCTGTGGGGAAGATGTGCTCAGCTTTGGGGAGCCAATAAACAAAGTATAGGCATTTAAAAAAAATAAATTAGGGACAGAGGGATTTGTGGACAAATCATTCACCCAGAGAGTTGGGAACCTGGAACTCTGCCTTGAAGGCTGGGCTTTGAGGTTGCATGGACATTTGAAACATCATAGTGTATAAGGCTATCCAGTGTTGGGAAATAGGATTAGAATAGAGAGTGTTTGATGGTCCCCAATCACAGCTATTCCCATGGCAGCTATCAGCTCAATCTAGAAGATGCTCAACAGGAGCGTCGAAAGGCACACGAGGCAAACCATTCAGAACCATCGCCACTGCCATCTAGAAGGACAAGGGCAGTAGATACCTGGGAACAGCACCATCTAGAGGTTCCCCTCCCAGTCACTCACCAGGGGAACTAAAAATATCCCCCAGACTCTCCACATAACTGCAAAATACAAGGTTTGTTGGCACAGTTGGGATACGGAATTCCCGTGCTAAATGGATGGTGGAGCAGATTCAGCAATAACGTGCATTGAATATTAAATATACGGTTGAATAGGAGCTCAATGCTGTTGACGGGGTGGGATCTAATGCCCATCGAAGTTTACTTGTGTATCTCTGACAGATACAAACAGTAATTTTGATCTGACTGTAATTTTAACACCAAGTCGCATTAAAACATTCGACTAAGACAGACGTGCACCAGTCACTAAAGGAGATTTAAGTTCCTGCTGGTATTGTTAATTGGAACAGTAGGAATGTGCTTCAAATCGCTTCATTTAACAATGGGTTATTGCTGACTTTATGTAACAGACTCTTTGCTGGGGCTCGCCCAGTACTGATGAGGATGTGGTCGTGTGTTGACAGTGTCTCCCTGTTCAGGCAGCCAATCGTGTGTGTCTTGCCAAACCCGCCCTCTCTGTACAAACCCTTGCGAGTGGAGGATGAGGATCCATCAACCTGCCCAGCGCTCTGTTCAGTGAGTGACTGGAGGGAGGGATAGAGGGGTGTCTGCCTCAACACAGGCTCTAGGAGTATGGAGTCAGTCATATCTCTCAGCGTGTTTCTATGCGTCTTATCCTGTGAGTTGATGGATATTTTCAGAATTTGTAAAGTCTCTGTGTTCCATTAATCTCTCCTTAGCGATTTACAGAAACTGGATTCACCTCACTATAATATGTGCCTTATCCATTTTACAGGTGTCAAGGCGGATGTGGTGCTGACCCAGCCAGAGGGAGAGAAGGGGGTCGCAGGCCAATCACTGACCCTGTCCTGTAGAACCAGCGGTTTCGACCTTGGGAGCAACTACATGTACTGGTACCGACAGATTCCCGGGAAGGGCCCGGAATGGTTAGCTTATTACTATTCTGAAAGTATCAATAATTACAACCCGGAGCTTGGTGGACGAGTTACTGCTTCCAAGGACCTTTCAAACAACATATTCTCTCTCTCTATTGGGAAACTGACAATAGCAGACAGAGCTACTTATTACTGTGCTCAGAGACACAGTGGAATGTATCACACTCAGCCCTGTGCAAAAACCCTGAATGAGGAAATGAGGTCATTCAATCTGATCATCAAACAGCAATCACTCCACCGCTGATATAATTTGTAGAAGCAAATTTCCGTGTTGGAGTTGAATCTTCTGACTCTTTATAACGTTTGCCTCCCCGCTCAAATAGTGACCAGCTGTGTCGAAGATGTGTCCCATTCTGGGGAGCCCAGAAATATTGTAAAGTGATAGAACAAAAAAGAAATCGCAATCGGCAAATTAAAGACATATGTGTTTACCGAGCAACCTGTAGGTGGATCTGCATTGTTACCAGCCAGGATACGGACCACGTGTTGGCGAATGGTATTCAAATCAGCGCCTAGTTTCATTTGATTGATTGATTTGATTTATTGTCACATGTACCGAAGTGCAGTGAAAAGTATTTTTCTGTGGCCGAGTGATCGTACACAGTCCGTACATAGTAGACAAAGTGAAGAATCCACAGAGTACATTGACTAATGGTACATCGACGAACAGTGATTGGTTACAGTGCGGAACAAGGGGCCAAACAAAGCAAATACTTGAGCAAGAGCAGCATAGGGCGTCGTGGATAGCGTTCTTACAGGGAACAGATCAGTCCGAGGGGGAGTCGTTGAGGAGTCTTGTAGCTGTGGGGAGGAAGCTGTTCCTATGTCTGGATGTGCGGATCTTCAGACTTGCATTTTTCTCTGCATTTTGGTCAATGCCCACCCGATAGGCTGAATGGCCTCTTTCTGAACCGTAGCCTCACAGACAATGACAAGCCGGGAATCGAACCTGGGACCCTAGAGTGTGTGAGTCCACACTGTGCTCCCGTGCTGCCCTTACAAGCCACATAGTTGAAGGGGTTGGCAACAGGCCTATCAGAGATGTACACATCCCATTAATGTACATGCGTTTGTTTCTCAAAGTGGAATATAAAGCCCTATGTTATCACAGTGCTGTACAGTAAGTTGATTCCATTAGGGACATACATTCTTGCTCTTATTATAGATGCGCTGGTACCAATGTGACTGCAGAGCTCGGAGTGTATCCGTCCCATGAAATGGTGAATAAAGTGGCCCATTCCTTCATACAGGAGAACTGATGGCGGTGTTGTAGATTGTGAAAGGGAGGGTAGATGCTGGGAAGCACCTTCCACATGTGGAGACGATCAAAACAGAGGTGTGGTTATTCAACATTGTAAAGAACCAATGCAGAGAGTGTTCCTGGAGGAACTTCCTTGCACAAAGAGTAGCGAGAACGTGGTAGGGTCTCTATGTGAAATGTATTATGGCTGATTATTTGGATGCATTCGTGGGGATGTCAGATGAACACATGGAATCACCACAGTGATATTGGAGGCCATTCAGCCAATCAAAGCTATACCGACCCTCTGAAAGAGCACCCTGACCCCAGGTCCCCACAACAGCCGTATCCCTGCAGCTGCAAATATCCTTTGTGGACATTTAGCTTGACCGCTCCCCCTGCACAACGTTGGACTGTTGGAAACCCTCACAGGCTCTGGGAAAACGTGCAAACTCCACGAGACAGTCACCTGTCATGATATGCAGACATGCAGATAATGATATACACACAGGCACAGGCAGGCAGCTAATGGACACACAGAACAGGACATGACCAATGAGCAGGCAGGACATTCAGGGGTGGTATCTCACTATAAATGGCACGAGGCACTCACACTCCGCCTCTTTCCACTGATGAACATCTACAGAGTGAGTCAGGGTGGATTTACAGTATCACACCTCACTCACGAGCTCGTCTGGTTCAATCAGAGAGTAACCACACTTAGGTTAGGAGAGATTCGAACTCATAGAGAACTGTGCTACAGTTTCAATAAATCAGATTGAAATAACTTCAAGATCTGGAGTACCTTTTCGTTAAAGCTGCATCTAGTTGCAGCCCGTGTTATCGCAGAATACATAACATGACATCATCCAAGGTTGGAATCGAACCCTGGCCCCCAGACTCTGTGAGGCAGCATCGCTAACCACTGAGCCACCGTGACGCCTGATAAGGCAGTAAAGAATAAAATGACATAGATATGGGATAAAGTAGGGAATGTGATGAGGCTCATGTGGAGTATTTTCAGCAACATATTAAATAAGAACTGCAATTGCTCATTCGTCACTTCGAGGTTGCAATGTTATTTAATAAGATTGTGGATGACCATCTGCAGCAAATCCACCATCGTGAACTCTCCCCGATCTGAAGGCTCCTTTTCGGAGGACGGGGGCTGTTCCTCGGCGTTGTGCTGAGCTACACGGGAACATTGCAGCAGGCCAAGATCGGACATGTGGACATGAGAGCAGGACAGTGAGTTCAAATAGCAAGCGACAGGAGAGTCTGCCACCAGTTTGTCGATGGAGCGAAGGTGTTTTGCAAAGTGGTCACCCAGTCAGCATTTAGTCTCTCCAATGCAGAGAAGATGGCATTGGGATCAGCAAATGCAACAGGCCAGATTGAAGGATGTCTTATAGTAATGTGTACTCAAAAGGACAGACACAAACGATACTGTAACTGACTTAGAGGAAATGCCAGAGACTTAACTGAACCAGCTTTGGGAAAGAAAAAACGGTTTTCCTGATGGAGAAACAGGAAAAGCCAGTGTGGGAATCCAGGCTCAATGTTGATTTCGAATTACCCCTCCTTTCTTATACATGAACGGTATTTAGGCTGCAGCATTTTACACACCAAAACACAAAGAGGTCAAATATAAGAAACACATAATTGTCAATTCTTAAACTCGGCTCAAGCATTGAATAAGGAAACAAATATTGTGTAAAGTCGGTTGTTTTTTTCTGTAGGATTTAAGAATGCTGCATTAATAATAGAAGAGAGCATTTCGCCGTTAGAGATTTGCTGAACAAATTGAAATGAAATGAAATGTAATCAAAATTGCTTATTGTCACGAGTAGGCTTCAATGAAGTTACTGTGAAAAGCCCCTTGTCGCCTGTTCGGGGAGGCTGTTACGGGAATCGAACCGTGCTCCTGGCCTGCTTGGTCTGCTTTCAAAGCCAGCGATTTAGCCCTGTGCTAAATAGCCCATGGATTTCATCATTTCAATATAGGTTCTTCTACTGGCTTGTAAGTTTCGACATCTGTTTTAAAGAAATAGACGTGTTCTTGTAAGAAGTGACATGGCCTCTCAGCCGAACCATGCGAAGCTGCAACAAGGCAGTTGAGTTGAAGGTGACACAGGTCCGTTGGCGCTTGCGTTGCCAGCTGTTTCTGTAGTGTAGTGGTTATTACATTCGCATTACACGCAAATGGTCCCTGGTTCGAAACCGGTTAGAAACATCTGGTGTGTCCAGTTTAGTCTGTCGCTAAATATTACCTCAATCTCGTAACTGGTCTTCATCATCGAGGAATAACAGCAGCCAATAACTGCTGTGGGCCAGTGACGCAATGGATAACGTGTCTGACTACGAATTAGGAGATTCCAGGTTCGACTCCTGGCTGGCTCGCAGTTCGTAGTTTTGGCGTCCCCTTTAGTTCAATGGGTCGTACAGCTGGTTCCGATGCAGAGCAAAGTGAGCAGGGCATCATCAATTCTCGTTTCAGCTGTGGTTAATTATGAAAGCCCTGAGGACTTCCGGTTGTGGCTATGACCAGCTAAGTCGCACGTTTGGCTGCTCCTGTTAGGAAGGTGTTTTCGGGCCGATTGGAGGGCCCTTAACGGCGCTGGAACGGCGATTCCCGGTGGGGGAAGGTTCCCAGAGGAGAACCCCGTCAAATTTATGGTCGTCACCCGAAGTGGGGCAGGAAAAAAACCGGCAGCAGCTCCCCGAAAAAAGCGGGGGAAGAAATCCAAAATGGCGGCCGGAGGCGCACCCGAGGACTGGAGGAAATGGGCGGAGGAGCAGCAGGCCGCTCTCCTGCGCTTCTTCACGGAGCTGAAAGTGGAGCTGCTGGAGTCGATGAACGCGACGATCACCAGGCTGATGGGGGCACAGGCGACCCAGGAGGCGTCAATTCGGGAGCTGCAGCAGGAGATGACTGTGAGGGAGGAGGAGGCCACGGTCCTCGTGGGTAAGGTGGAGGTGCACGAGGCACTCCACCTGAGATGGCAAAACCGATTGGAGGAGATGGATACCCGCATGAGGCGGAAAAACCTGAGGATCCTGGGTCTGGCAGAAGGGCTGGAGGGGTCGGACCTCCAGGGGTATGTGGCAGAAATGCTGGGCTCACTGATGGGGGCAGGGGCCGTCCCTTCGCCCCTGGAATTGGAGGAGGCCTACAGAGTAATGGCCAGGAAGCCAAGAGCAAACGAACCCCCGAGGGCGGTGCTGGTTCGGTTCCAGCGATTCAGTGACCGGGAGAGGGTGCTGAGGTGGGCCAAGAGAGAGAGGAGCAGCAAATGGGAGAACTCGACGGTGAGGATCTTTCAGGACTGGAGTGCGGAGGTGGCAAAGCGGCGGGCCCGGTTCAATCGGACGAAGGTGGTGCTGCATGCCAAGAGAATTAGATTCGGGATGCTGCAGCCAGCGCGCTTGTGGGTGACCTACAAGGACCAGCACCACTATTTCGAGTCCCCGGAGGAGGCATGGGCCTTTGTCCAGGAAGAAAAGCTGGACTCGAACTAGAACCAGGGGATACGTGGCGGTCGTTGCCGCTCTGGTACTTTAAGCTGGACACGTGGCTTTCTGTTGGTTGGATTTTCACTTGGCCGTATTTTTGGACCCTTTTTTGTTCTCTATACCAGTTTTTTCTCTCTTTTTCCTGTTATTTATAATGTTATGGTGGGAGGGCGGGGTGGGGGGGAGTGCCGGGGGTATGTGTTTCTTGTGGGGTGTTTGGTTGTTTTGTATTCATTGGTGGGAGATCGGGGACGGGGGTGGAACTGAAGATGGAGGGGCGGGGAGGGGCAGGGCGAAAGCGCGGGCTTCCTCTGGTTTCCCGCGCACGGGGCAGAGGAGGGAGGGGGGTGGGAGTAAGGGGCGTGGTCAGCAATGGCTCCCTTTCCCGCGCTGGAGCGGGGTCAAGGAGGGGTGGTAAGGGGGGGGACGTCCCCCATGCCGGGAGGAGCCGGAGTGTGGCAGGGGCAGCCGGGTCAGCGTAAACCAGCTGACTCACGGAAGTACTATGGAGGCTGCGTCGCGGCAAGGAAGGGTCCTAGCCTGGGGGGGAGGGGGGTGGGGGGGGAGGGCGAGGGGGGAAGGGGGGGCCACCGGGTTGCTGCTGAAAAGGCCAGGGAGGAGAAGTTGAGGACTGGAGGGGTGGGGGGGGGGGGCGCCATCGCCATGGGGAGCGGGTCAGAAAGGGAGGGCTGACTCGGGGCGAGCAGGTGACAGGATATGGCTAGTCGGCGGGGGAAAGGGGCTGGCTGCCCTTCGACCCGGCTGATCACTTGGAATGTGAGGGGGCTGAATGGGCCGGTCAAGAGAACGAGAGTAATCTCGCATTTGAAGGGGCTGAAGGCGGATGTAGCAATGCTACAAGAGACCCATTTGAAGGTGGCGGACCAGGTCCGCCTGAGAAGGGGGTGGGTGGGACAAGTGTTCCACTCAGGACTGGACGTAAAGAACCGAGGGGTGGCGATCCTGGTAGGGAAGAGGGTGTCGTTCGTGGCGGCGGAGGTGGTGGCGGATAAAGAGGGTAGATATGTCACGGTGAAGGGTAGGCTGCAGGGGGAGAAAGTGGTGATGGTTAACGTGTATGCCCCGAACTGGGACGACGCTGGCTTCATGAGGCGCCTACTGGGCCTCATTCCGGACCTGGAGGCAGGGGGCCTGATCATGGGGGGGGACTTCAACACAGTGCTGGACCCCGTGTTGGACAGATCGAGTTCAAGGACGAGTAGGAGGCCGGCAGCGGCAGAAGTGTTAAAGGGGTTTATGGAGCAGATGGGAGGGGTGGACCCCTGGAGGTTTGGGAGGCCGAGGGCGAGGGAGTATTCCTTTTTCTCCCATGTCCACAGAGTCTATTCTAGAATTGACTTTTTTGTATTAAGCAGGGGACTGATCCCGAAAGTACGGGAAGTGGAGTACTCGGCCATAGCGGTCTCAGACCACGCGCCACACTGGGTAGATTTGGAAATGGGAGAGGTGCGAGACCAGCGTCCGCTGTGGCGTCTGGATGTGGGGTTGCTGGCGGATGAGGAGGTGTATAAGAGGGTCCGGAAGAGCATTGAGAGATATCTGGACATTAATGACACGGGGGAGGTGCAGGTGGGGATGGTATGGGAGGCCCTGAAGGCGGTGATCCGGGGGGAGCTGATCTCCATACGGGCACATAGGGAAAGGAGGGAGAGACAGGAGAGGGAGAGGCTGGTGGGGGAGCTTCTGGACGTGGATAGGAAATACGCGGAGGCACCAGAGGAGGGGCTGCTGGGGGAACGACGTAGTTTGCAGGCTAAGTTTGACCTGTTGACCACCAGAAAGGCGGAGACACAGTGGAGGAGGGCGCAGGGCGCGATTTATGAGTATGGGGAGAAGGCGAGTAGGATGCTGGCGCATCAGCTCCGCAAGCGGGATGCGGCTAGAGAAATTGGGGGAGTGAGGGAGAGGGGTGGGAACATAGTGCAGAAGGGGCCAGAAGTAAATGGGGTTTTCAGAGACTTCTATAAGGAGCTGTATCGGTCAGAGCCGTCGAAGAGGGGAGGGGGGATGGAGGGCTTCTTGAACAAACTGAGGTTCCCCAAGGTACAAGAGGAGCTGGTAGAGGGGCTGGGGGCGCAGATAGGGCTAGAGGAGCTAGTCAAGGGGATTGGGCATATGCAGTCGGGGAAGGCGCCGGGGCCAGACGGGTTCCCGGTGGAATTTTACAAAAAATATGTGGATCTGGTGGGCCCTGTGCTGGTGCGAGCCTTCAACGAGGCATGGGAGGGGGGGGCTCTGCCCCCGACAATGTCGCAGGCACTGATCTCTCTGATCTTGAAGCGGGATAAGGACCCCGTGCAGTGTGGGTCATATAGGCCTATCTCGCTCCTGAATGTGGACGCCAAGCTGCTGGCAAAGATCCTGGCTACCAGGATAGAGGATTGTGTGCCAGGGGTGATACACGAGGACCAGACGGGTTTTGTGAAAGGGCGGCAGCTTAATACGAACGTGCGGAGACTGCTAAACGTCATCATGATGCCGGCAGTGGAGGGGGAGGCGGAGATAGTGGTGGCATTGGACGCGGAGAAAGCATTTGATAGGGTGGAGTGGAAGTACCTGTGGGAGACGCTGGAGCGGTTTGGATTTGGGGAGGGATTTATTAAATGGGTGAAGCTGCTCTATTCGGCCCCGACGGCAAGTGTAGTGACGAATGGTAGGAGATCGGAGTATTTTGGGCTCCACCGGGGGACCAGACAGGGGTGCCCCTTGTCCCCCCTGCTCTTCGCACTGGCAATTGAACCGTTGGCGATGGCACTGAGGGGCTCAGGGGGGTGGAGAGGGCTGACAAGGGGCGGGGAGGAGCACCGGGTATCGCTATACGCGGACGACCTGCTGCTATACGTGGCAGACCCAGAAGGGGGAATGCCGGAGGTGATGGAACTGCTAGCAGAATTCGGGGACTTTTCGGGGTACAAGCTAAACTTGGGTAAGAGTGAGGTATTTGTGATACACCCAGGGGACCAGGAAGAGGGAATCGGGAGACTCCCGTTGAAGAGGGCAGGAAAGAGTTTTAGATATTTAGGGGTGCAGGTGGCAAGGAACTGGGGGACTCTCCACAAGTTGAACTTCTCTAGGCTAGTGGAACAGATGGAGGAGGAATTTAAAAGGTGGGATATGGTGCCGCTGTCGCTGGCGGGCAGAGTGCAGTCCGTTAAAATGACGGTCCTCCCAAGGTTTTTGTTTTTATTTCAGTGCTTGCCCATCTTCCTCCCTAGGGCCTTCTTCAAAAAGGTGACGAGCAGCATCATGAGCTACGTGTGGGTGCATGGCACCCCAAGGGTGAGGAGGGTCTTCTTGGAGCGGAGTAGGGAGAGTAGAGGGCTGGCATTACGCAACCTTTCGGGGTATTACTGGGCGGCTAATGTGTCGATGGTGCGCAAGTGGATGATGGAAGGGGAGGGGGCAGCTTGGAAACGAATGGAGAGGGCGTCCTGTGGCAACATAAGCCTGGGGGCCCTAGTAACGGCGCCATGGCCGCTCCCTCCCACGAGGTACACCACGAGCCCGGTGGTGGCGGCCACCCTCAGGATCTGGGGGCAGTGGAGGCGACACAGGGGGGAAGTGGGAGGTCTGATGGAGGCACCGTTAAGAGGGAACCATAGATTCATCCCGGGGAACATGGACGGGGGATTTCAGAGCTGGCACAGGGTGGGCATCAGGCAGCTGAAGGATCTGTTTGTAGATGGGAGGTTTGCGAGCCTGAGAGAGCTGGAGGAGAAATTCGGGCTCCCCCCGGGAAACGTGTTTCGGCATTTGCAGGTGAAGGCATTTGCTAGCCGCCAGGTGGAAGGGTTCCCCTTGCTCCCCAGCGGGGGGGCGAGCGATAGGGTGCTCTCGGGGGTCTGGGTCGGAGGGGGGAGGATATCGGACATATACAAAGTAATGCAGGAGGCTGAGGAGGCATCAAGAGGAGCTGAAAGCCAAGTGGGAGGGGGAGCTGGGTGAGCAGATAGAGGATGGGACTTGGGCTGATGCCCTGGAGAGGGTTAATTCTTCCTCCTCGTGTGCGAGGCTTAGCCTCATTCAATTTAAGGTGCTCATAGAGCCCATATGACGGGGACAAGGATGAGTCGGTTCTTTGGGGGTGAGGACAGATGTGTCAGGTGTTCGGGAAGTCCAGCGAACCATGTCCATATGTTTTGGGCATGTCCGGCACTGGAGGAGTTCTGGAAGGGGGTGGCAAGGACGGTGTCGAGGGTGGTGGGATCCAGGGTCAAACCAGGATGGGGACTAGCGATCTTTGGGGTTGGGGTGGAGCCGGGGGTACAGGAGGCGAGAGAGGCCGGAATATTGGCCTTTGCGACCCTAGTTGCGCGAAGAAGGATACTGATACAGTGGAAGGACGCGAGGCCTCCAAGCGTGGAAACTTGGATTAATGACATGGCAAGCTTTATCCAGTTGGAAAGGGTCAAATTCGCCCTGAGAGGGTCGGTACAAGGGTTCTTCAGGCGGTGGCAGCCTTTCCTCGACTTTTTGGCTCAAAGATAGGGTGCAGAGGTCGCAGCAGCAGCAACCCGGGGGGGGGGGGGGGGGGAGGGGGGGGAGGGGGGGAGGGGGGGTGGCAACAACGGGTGTGGTGGGTTATTTAAGGTTGAAATGCGGGCAAATTTGTTCGCAGTTCATGTTTGATGTTAATTGTTGCTTGGTTTGTTTTTTTTGGGGGGGGGGAGGGGGGGGGGGGAGGGACAGCGCGCGCGGGGGGTCGGGCGGGGGGGAGATATCTGTTAAGAGGGAATGTTGTGTAATAGTCTATGGTTAGGGGGGGTAAATATTTTCATGTAAAAAATCTCTTCAATAAAAATTATTTAAAAAAAATAAAAATTATGAAAGCCCTGTCCTCTCAATTGAACTTCAAGCAAAACATAACTTATCTCCAGTTCAGCAAAGTTCAATATCTGATCCTTTGATAAGTTGAGACATCAGTTTTAAAGGAACGGCTTCTTCCAATAACTTGCATGGCCTCTCAGCGGAACCGTTAGAAGCTGCAACCGTTAGAAGCTGCAGCCCCCAGCAGTTTCTGTAGTGTAGTGGTTATCACATTCGCCTAACACGCGAAGGGTCCCTGGTTCGAGACCGGGCAGAAACATTGCGTGCTTCTCATTTTGTGTGATGAATGTTTGCACAAAATACCTTTCTTCCTCAATCTCGCACGTTCGAGGAACATGAGATTTGGTCTCTCATGAGATGTTAAAATTCCTGCAACAAAGTCAGATATACGGAATTTTCAAGACGCCGGGGGAAGAAAAGCCTTCCCTATTTTGCCACGATTCGGATATTAGCAGTTTGTTCATCCACCACAGAATCTATTGGGTTTACTGATGCAGATGAACATATTTAATCACCATTTCAAACATTTCTAAATGTACGATAAAAGCAACTTACTGCGGATGGGTCAATGGGAAACAAAAACAGAAAACACAGAACTGTCTCATCAGGTCTGACAGCCTCTGTGGAGAGAGATGGCAAGTGTCGTTTCGAGTCTGGGTGACTCTGTCGAAGCTGGACAACTGGATCTTTGGTCAGGTGTAGACTGGTGGAGTGTGTGGAGGACGTGTTGGGGGGGGGGGGGACGTGTTGGGGGGGGGGGGGGGGAGCGTGAAGCATTGGGCCTCGACAGACGGCCAGCGATGGGTGGGGAATAACAAAAATGTGTTGTGTCGAAAGAAAAAGGGAATTTAAATGTTTCTAATTAGTGTTAAGAACTGTGCTGACAGAGGCGATTAGAAGATTAGAATGTGTTAATGGCAGATGACAATGAAGAACAAGGGGCGGATTTCCCAAGAGGGATGCGATTGGCTAGGGGAATGGGGAGGGGGAGACAATGGGAGAGGAAGACATATCAATGGAAGCAGTTTGTTCATCCACCACAGAATCTTTTGGGTTTACAGATGCAGATGAACATTTTAATCACCATTTCAAACATGTCTAAATGAACAACTGCTCTCTATTCACCCTGCCATGCCCCTCATAATCTTGTACACCCAAAACTATGCAACGTCTCTTCATAACATAAATGGGCGAAGTATGTCCCTGATCTGCGTGGGAATCGAACAGAAGACATGTCGTGTCAACAGAATTTTCAGGTATTTTCGATCGAAAAATTGATTTCTGTTTAGTCTAAACCTGGCACCATGTGCTTCCCATGTCCCAACTGATAGTAATTCTCATGTTGCACGGCGGTTATTATACATTAAGCGTACATTGTCGTAATAATAATCTTCACTAGTGTCATAGGTAGGCTTAAATTAACACTGCAATGAAGTTACTGTGAAAATTCCCGAGTCACCACACTTCGACCCCTGTTCAGGTACACAGAGGGAGAATTCAGAATGTCCAATTCACCTAACAGCACGTCTTTTCGGGACTTGTGGGAGGAAACCGGAGCACCCGGAGGAAACCCACGCAGACACGGGGAGGACGTGCAGACTCCGCACAGATAGAGAACCATGCCGGGAATCGAACGCGGGTCCGAGGAGCATGAGGCAGCAGAGCAACCCACTGAACTACAGTGCCGCCTATTAAGTACCTTGTACATTTTGCAATTGATGCATTCTGCATTTCGCTAAAAGAACAGGTAACGAGGAGTCTTTGTCCTTGGACTTTCTGCGAGAGCAGGCCATGATTTTCGTCCATCTCCTCAGTTGAGTGCCACCCTCTGCTGGTAGGTAGATATTCTGATTTTAAAGTTACAATAAAATTTGCGGTATGATAGACCATAATAAGACCAGAAGACTATGAGACATAGGAGCAGAATTAGTCCACTTGGCCCATCGAGTCCGCTCTGCCATTCAATCATGGCTGATATTTTCAATCATAGCTCTCAAGATTTCCCAAACTATTCCTCTCTTGATCTACACAAGGACAGAGACATGTCCGGTAAATAGACCTGATTGCTTGCCTGAGCCTGGGATCAATTCCTTCTCGGAAAGGAACCTCAGTGATGATGTAAACACTGACTCAGGGTTGTGTACGGGGCTTTAGGTTTTCTCGAACGCTGTTCCTCAGTGAGCAGTAATAGACCACCCTGTCCTCCACATCGAATGCGCTTATACTGAGGTAACCGATCTGTTTAGATTTGTCATCAAACGCCAGATATCGTCCTGAACCCACATCTTTCTTCATTGCTGAGTTGTTGGTGATAATCCATCTCGGTGGCTGTGTCGGTTTCTCCTGATATCATTGCATTTTGTACATGTTGGGGCCTTTATATTGGCAGTTTAACTTCACCGAAGCCCCTTCTGAGACTGTTATTGTCACTGGTGACTGAGCGACTGGATTGAACATTGCCGGCCTGCGAAAGTGAAGGACTGAAATGAACAGATTGTTGTTCCTTTATAAAGTTAGAGTTTGTTCAACTAAGATGTGCTTTTTAGCGTGGCCACTCCACTGAGCCTGTACATCTAGGCTGTGGGAGTGAGAATGTTCAAACACCACACGGACAGTAATCTGGGACCGGGATCGAACCCCTGTCCTCAGTGCAATGAGGCAGCAGTGCCAACCATTGCGCCACCGTGCCGCCCTGAGTTTAAACAGAGTTGATATAAATCTACTTGTATCTGCGGCATTTTCTGGGACCTCTGATGCAGGCACTTCATAGACATTCCCGATCGTTAATTATACTCTAGCCTATGTGTATTACTATGCTAATTCGGTTTAATTAACACTATAACTACTTACTGTGCCAAAGCGCCGCCAGTATTATCACAACCATGTCTGACTGAATCTCTCCCAGTGAACTGAACTGAGTCAGGGATTGTGTAGGAGAGAGGGAACTTAGTGCAGTGCAGGGAGAGGGTCTATTGTGACATCACTCGCCTCCCATCCTATCGGTTTGGCCGACACCATCAGGTGAGTTTCTGACGCCCGTGCTTGAATTTGGCGCCCTCTGCTGCCGGATTCGGTTTACTCCGTGTTAGAATTCGGCTGTTGAGTGGATTCAGTGTTGACTGCAATGCATATCAGGACGGGAAACCTAGACAGAAATCTAAATTTCAGCTGTTTATACACTATCTTTGTCACTATAAGTGTTTCTAATCAAAAAAATGATGCTTAATCTGTGCAAATCATCCCTGGAGTTCTCGGTTCACACCATGGATGCGACAAAATCGAATGAATGCCAAGACTTTGGAGGACATGCGGACGTTAGAACTCAGAATAATAGCAGGGCTCGACAGGGTTCTGAACATCGCTTTTTTCAGAGACCAGATTGTCTGGAATTATTTTCATTAGGTTAAAATTCATGAAGGTTAAATGTTCTCTGAAGAAGATAGGTGAATGATATTTCATGCAATAAGTGTTTGTGAGACAATGAAACGACTTTAAATGGATCACAGAGGCACGAGCGGGATTCGAACACGCGATTTTTGGTTTACGAAACCAACGCCTTTCCTCTTGGCCACCTCACCTTATGCAAGCAAATCATGTTGATTGCACTGTGAGTTGTTATCATTTGGAGTCTGGCGCAACAATTGGCGAGAGAAGAAGAATCAATAGAACATTTCAAAAGGTATTGTCAGAACTTGAGAACGGAAAACCCCGCGGGATTTATATGCAGGGTGAAAAGGCAGCGATTCAGCCCTGTCCTAAACAGCCCCAAAAAACATAGCATCCAGGAGTGGAACAACAATTCGTCTCTGGGTGGGATCGAACCACCAACCTTTCGGTTAACAGCCGAACGCGCTAACCGATTGCGCCACGGAGACGACAACAGGATCACAACTCTGTGCATTTCAACAGTGACGGCCAATTCTCTGATTGCCAGGGACCGAATGAGAATGCTGGCAATATTGGTCCCCTGAGGCAGTGCGGAAAATATCTGGAAGGACCGTACACATGGTCCCGCGGACATAAAAAACGGTTTTTAATGAAAGGTGATGATGAAAGACGAATTTTGTTGTCCTGTCGACAAATGCCGCCTGACTCCCTGAGATGTTGCAGTACTTTTGACGTTCTCCGCAGATGTTAGATTGATATTCGATGTCAATGACAGTATGCATTAGCTTTTTTTCGCGGGGCTCGTTGGTCTAGAGGTATGATTCACGCTTCTGTTGTCTCGCTGTCGGAATCCCGGACGAGCCCTTCGATGAGGTTTTCCGTTGGTCAAACCGCGTGTTTTCTTCATTTCTTTGCAGCGTAGACGACAAGATTCATTCACATTGGGTTTGCTTTGAGAAGCTGAGCTCAAACTGCATGGAACCAATACGTTCCCGAGAAGTTTGTCCATGTGTGGGCATTCACATTTCTATTGACTAATTCAGCTGGACTCAGACAGCTCTCTGTCCCTTTCATTTTATCAGTTCAACGACTTCAGACTGTGAACTCTCACTTCCCCCTCCACCTCATGTTTTTTCCATTAACTTATCATCCCTTCCATTGATATATTTTACCCTCAGCATTACCCCCCTCCCCCAGCCCATACCATCCTACTTCAGCAATCTGATCCCTGTTTGTAATTGTTCTCTGACGCACTGCTTACCTTTGTTCTGCCATTGACACATTCTGACCGCTTGATGCACCATCAGCACCTTTCATAGCCTTGATTAGCCTCATTTACATTCCCTTTTTCTTTCTGCCCGAGACATTTTCGTCATTTCCCACCTATTGCTAGCCCCCTATCGAGGCCCAATAGAGCACTCCACCACCCCCACCCCCCACCCACAATCGTCTGAATCTCCAGTTCCAGTTCTCCAGCGTTGACAAAGAGTCCACTTGACTGGAAACGACAGCTGCCATTTCGCTCCCCAGAGGCTGTCAGACCTGCTGAGATTATCCAGTATTTTCTGTTTTTGTTTCCGTTTGAAGCATCCGCAGTAAGTTGCATTTGTCATACATTTAGACATGTTTGAGATGGTGATTAAATATGTTCATTTGTAAATCGCTGAAATTCTGTTGTGGATGAACTAGCTGCTAAAATCCGAGCTGTGCCAAGATATGATAAATTCTTCACCTCTCATTGCCTGCCGAAAATTCAGTGCTTGGGCCTTAATGTTCAATTCAGTGTAGTGGCTCATGTGAGACGAGATCTCATAATCCTGGAACACACGAGATTCCGGCAACATTCAGGAAACAGAATTATTTTGTGCCCAATAATGGTGCAAACTTTTCTCACACGAAATGCTAAATGTTCGATGTTTCGAACCGGGGACCTTTCGCGTGTGAGGCGAATGTGATAACCACTACACTACAGAAACCGCTGGCAACCACTGGACGTGCGGAATGTACAACCTCACTGTGTTGCTGCAGATTCTGATGGTCTGTTTGAGAGGCCAGGTCCCTTGGTGCAAGCGACAGCTGTTTCTTAAATTAACAGATGTCTCAACATATAAAGCCGTGAGATGTAGAAATTATATCGAAATTAACATAAGTTATATTTTGCTGAATGTCGGTCTCAAATTTGTGCTCTTTGGTCTCGAGGTCTGGTTCTCGTTTAAGGATTTTCAAGCAATGCCTATGGGAGTGGTCGTGGGTTTAAATCCAGGACAGGCTCTTTACTCCAGGTCAGGGATTACGAATTGTTTGCGATGCTGACGGCAGGATTGATTTACATTGGCCCACTCTGAAAAAGATTTCTCAGGACTCGGAATGTTTACGTCGTTTCTCTCCCCACAGATGATGTTCGAGAGAGAGAGAGACAGTGTCTGAGCCGGAGTGCGTTTGGATAAAATTGATGCTCCAGATCTGTGTTAACCACAGGGACGTGACCCATCTAATCCACAGAGCCAAAGTGGAGAATTGAACTGACTGGAGAGCTGGATCTTAACGCTGACCTCCCGGACCTCGGCGTCGTGAAATGTTCCAAAGAAGCTCAACAGCCACTCGAGGAACAGCAGCGCATCTTTCCGCTGGGCTCAATACAACTTTCACACTCAGTGTGTGTTCAGCAGTTTCACACTGTAAATGCTGCCCCCATTTTGTGTGTCCTTCCATCGCAGATTTGGGTTTCAATCTTGTTTCCACTTGTTCTTTGTGTCCGGGTGGCAGTTGTTGATCAATCTGCCATGGATAGCTCCTCCAGACATATCTTTTGTTTCTTTATTTCTTCCATTGCGCTAACAGAGAGCTGGCACAGACACGGCGGCCGGAATGGCCTCATACTGTGGTGTCATTATTCTCTGATTCGATGCTAACCACACTCTGTGGCCAGGGTCCCAAGGCCTTTTCTCATTTAATCTCTCCTGACTTGCCCCCCATTTGAGCCCTTTCCTGTTGTTCTGTTTCCTCCCTCCGGGATTTCACTTGCTTCTAATTTTCTACATTTCTAACCTTTCCAGGTTTCAATGGAAGGTCAAGGAGGTGAAAGATGAATTTTGTTTCCCTGTCCACAAATGCTGCCTGACTGCCTGAGATTTCCCAGCATTTTCCGCAGATATCTGATTGGCTGTGGATGGCAATGAAAGTGTCTGTTGGCTCAATCAAGTCGCTCCTACTGGCTTGTTGGTCTAGGGGTAAGATTCTCGCTTCGGGGTTTGTGCCGCAAGAAAATGTGAGAGGTCCCGGGTTCAAATCTCGGGCGAGCCCTTTGATGTTGTTTCTTATTGGCCAAGCTGCAGATTTTGTTCATTTCTTTCCGGTGCAGGCAGCGGGATCGGTTCACGTTGGGTTTGCTTTGAGAAGCTGAGCTCACACTGCAGGGAATCAATACGTCCCCGAGAAAATCGAAACATTTTCAAAAAGCTTGACTATGTGAGTGGGCATTCCCTTATCTCTATTCACTAATCCAGGTGACCCCATGATGGTGGATTCAGGCAGCTGTGTGTCTGTTTCATTTGATTCATTCGAGGATGTGAATATCGCTGGCGAGGCCAGGATTTATTGCCCAGAACTCTTTGCCCTTGAGAAGGTGATGGTGAGCTGTCTTCCTGAACCGCTGCAGTCTATTGGTGTAGGTACACCGACAGTGCTGTTAGGGAGGGACTTCCAGGATTATGTCCCAGTGACAGTGAAGGCACAACCGATATATTTCCAAGTAATAATAATCTTAATTATTGTCACAAGTCGTCTTACATTAATAACGCAATGAAGTTACTGTGAAAATGGTCAGCATGGGGAGTGGCTGGAAGGAAACTTTCACGGTGTCGGGGTCCTGGGTTTGGAAGGCGCTGTCTAAGATGCTTTTGGTGAGTTCCTGCAGCCATCCAGGCAAGTGGAGAGTATTCCATCACACTCCTGACTTGTGCCTTCTGGTGGTGGACAGGTTTTGTGGAGTTAGGAGGCGAGTTACTCGCTGCAGGATTTCCAGCACTCCTGACTTGTGCCTTGTAGATGGTGGGCAGGCTTTGTGGGGTTAGGATGTGAGTTACTCGCTGCAGGATTCCCAGCCTCTGACCTGCATTTGTCGACATTGAACAAACTGTTAATATTTGTGCCGAGTCAAAATAGGAGCATCTGTGTTCCAGCTCAGCGTGTCGGCAATTTTCAGCACATCTGCTTCTCCTGAATGCATTTTAAGGTACATGTCTGAGCAAATGACACATGCTTGTAAGTTATTATATTCGGGTAATATTGGATTCACTGGGGGAGTGGCTGGTGGTTGAATAGTGTAACTGGCTCTGGACCAGGTAATATTGGACAGTGGATTCACTGGGGGAGTGGCTGGTGGGTGAATAGTGTAACTGGCTCTGGACCAGGTAATATTGGACAGTGGATTCACTGGGGGAGTGGCTGGTGGGTGAATAGTGTAACTGGCTCTGGACCAGGTAATATTGGACAGTGGATTCACTGGGGGAGTGGCTGGTGGGTGAATAGTGTAACTGGCTCTGGACCAGGTAATATTGGACAGTGGATTCACTGGGGGAGTGGCTGGTGGGTGAATAGTGTAACTGGCTCTGGACCAGGTAATATTGGATAGTGGATTCACTGGGGTGTGGCTGGTGGGTGAATAGTGTAACTGGCTCTGGACCAGGTAATATTGGACAGTGGATTCACTGGGGGAGTGGCTGGTGGGTGAATAGTGTAACTGGCTCTGGACCAGGTAATATTGGACAGTGGATTCACTGGGGGGGTGGCTGGTGGGGGAATAGTGTAACTGGCTCTGGACCAGGTAATATTGGATAGTGGATTCACTGGGGGAGTGGCTGGTGGGTGAATAGTGTAACTGGCTCTGGACCAGGTAATATTGGACAGTGGATTCACTGGGGGGGGTGGCTGGTGGGTGAATAGTGTAACTGGCTCTGGACCAGGTAATATTGGACAGTGGATTCACTGGGGGAGGGGCTGGTGGGTGAATAGTGTAACTGGCTCTGGACCAGGTAATATTGGACAGTGGATTCACTGTGGGAGTGGCTGGTGGGTGAATAGTGTAACTGGCTCTGGACCAGGTAATATTGGACAGTGGATTCACTGGGGGAGTGGCTGGTGGGGGAATAGTGTAACTGGCTCTGGACCAGGTAATATTGGACAGTGGATTCACTGTGGGAGTGGCTGGTGGGGGAATAGTGTAACTGGCTCTGGACCAGTAAAGCAGTGAACCAGGCTGAAGCTCTGGGGACCGGGGTTCCACACGGCAGATTCACTCAGCGACTCAATTCAAGGGCAATTCAGGATGGGTGTAAATGGATAATGAAAATGTCAATCATGTAACTTTTCCACACATGGAAACCAATGGGGTTTGATAATGTTTCTGTGCGGGTTTAAACCGAAGGCCTTAATGTGTGTAAAACTCTAACAAAAATATAGACATTGAACAGAGCAAATCGATTAGTCTCAATGTCCTTCTCTCTCTCTGTGTTCTTGAAGTTTCTCCGTTCAAATTAATCTTCCAATTTGCTTTTGAAAAAGGAGTTTCTGCAGAATCCTTGCTCAGTTTGATTTAATGAAAACATTCCCATGGTCCAATGACCAGAAGATTTGGACATGAAGATGGCGTAGTTTACGATATAAACATTACGTAATCATGCAATTGGTTTCATAATGAATTTACAAAAGTGTATTTTCTGCTGAAGCATCGTCATTATTTCGGAGTTGATAACAATCTAATTACATTTGATCTACATCCTGTTTACAGAGTCTGTCTGTTAGAGAGGGAAAGGATTTGTGAAGCTTAACAAAGCCTTCTAGAGATCACTTTGCTGAAGTAGTTTACTTTATTTGATTTCAAATTAATTTTAAAATGTAGAAATGTGAGCTCAGCAAATATCTCCGGGTGAAATGGTTTCCTCTCATTCAATAATAACATCATTCTTATGTTCCTTCGAAAAATATCAAACAAATTTACTCAGGATTTGTTCCATTACTCAAAACTTGATATTATGTGATATTTATCTCCTCACCTGAAATTGAGACTCTCTGAAATAAACAACATTTAATTGCAAACATAAATGACGAAGAAAATAAATCGAGTCACTGGGTAATACAAGTTCCCTTGTTTTCATTTGAGATTGACCATAGTTAGTTTTTAAACACAAATACCTTCACAGGTCAGAGATTTAAGAATGATATGTTCATTATATTTGACCCTCTTTGCTCTGGATATGAAACATTCTGCTGCCTAAATCCCGTTCATGTATAAGAAAGGAAATCCACACTGAGCCTGGATTTCCTCATCTCCCTGAGTGGCTTTTCCACCCGATTTTCAAGAAGGTGGTTCAGTTAAATTTCTGCCATTTCCTCTAATTCAGTTACAGTATCGTTTGTGTCTGTCTGTATGAGCATACATTACTATTAGATCTGTTTCAGATGGTGATTTAAAATGTTAATCTACATCTGAAAATCTATTAAATTCTGTTGTGGACTGAACAAACTGAGAATATCCAAACTGTGTCAAAATGCGATCATCTTTTTCTGATCTTTGCTTCTTCAATATTCACTACCTTCGACTTCTCTGAATGAAGTTTGAGGCTGAGGAGGCCAAATATATATCTAATACATGGGATTCAGATGACATGTGAAACAATCGCATGTGATGCAAACTTTCCTCAAACTAAGCGAGAAGTATTCGATGTTCCTGCCCAGTTTTGAATGGAGGACATTTTGCTGCGTTAGATGAACGTGACAACCACTGCCCTGCAGAAACAGGTGGCAGCGGAGCAGGCAGTGGACCTGTCCTATGTTCAACTGCAGTGTCTTGCTGCAGCTTCCAATGGTAAGGCTGAGAGGCCATGTCACTTATTACTCTCCTCTACCTTCCCCACATGTTTATTTAGAACATAGAACAGTACAGCACAGAACAGGCCCTTCGGCCCTCAATGTTGTGCCGAGCAATGATCACCCTACTCAAACCCACGTATCCACCCTATACCCATAAACCAACAACCCCCCCTTAACCTTACTTTTATTAGGACACTACGGGCAATTTAGCATGGCCAATCCACCTAACCTGCACATCTTTGGACTGTGGGAGGAAACTGGAGCACCCGGAGGAAACCCACGCACACACGGGGAGGACATGCAGACTCCACACAGACAGTGACCCAGCCGGGAATCGAACCTGGGACCCTGGAGCTGTGAAGCATTTATGCTAACCACCTTGCTACCGTGCTGCCCCAAAATTTCTTTTTCTTTTTTTAACAAATATATTTAAACTCCATATCAAAGAGCTTTCAATACTAATGTTCTAGAATTCAAGAAATGTTTACAAATAAAACCTGAAGCAAAGAGCCACTATTGAACATTTACAATTAGAATTTTCTCTAGCAATTGGTTTAATATAGGCAACTCAATCAAAATAACACTTTGACATTTGCATTTCACTTCTACAATTTACTCTGCCCACTTGGAAGAAACACTGAAAGTTAAAATTTTATACAAGATGAAAAAAAGTATGAAAATTTCTAAACACTTTGGTCACACTATGTGTTCCAATTGGTATACTTCAATTGTATACGTTGGGTTTAAGTATACACTTTTTATTTCTAGCAACATTTTCATTACTTCCTGTAGGGGGACATTTTCTGATACTGGACCATGATATAAATTATATTTGTAGCTACATTGTGCTCCAATATTACTTTTGAATAGTTCTGATGAGACTAAAGTTGCTCATTGGCTAATATGCCTCTTTATAAGGGGCAATTTGTAGAAATAGATACTGTATACACAATGCTTGTTAATATCAGAAAGTACACAAAATGGCTGTTCGCTATTAAAGCAATACTAAAGACACAAAATGGCCGAACCAGCCACATTCCTGAACAATAAGTTACAAACTGTGTAAACCGCCTCATGAGAACCAAGCGTGGGTACTTATGGGGAGCATCTCAACAGCTGCTGATAACAGCTTCACAGAACAAGGAATACAATGTATCCATAATAGATCAAGTTCTCCAGCTGTAGATAGGACATATCCTTGTTTTAGTTTTGAATGACTTCTGTATGAAGTTAGTGGCAGGTAAGACAACACCCACTTTAACCATATATGTGATAACTGGAATGCTAAGAAAATTGATTGACTGCATATAATGAATTGTGACACGAATATAGTTGATTGATTGTCTGTAAATGAGAATACAACTAATTCCGCCCCTTGAATCTGTATATTAACCCAATGCGAACCTTAGCTCAAGTGAGAAAGAGTATTGCGAGATTGCGTAGTCTCCAAATCTTTCTCCCAGATCTGAAATAAACTGTTTCTTTACTTACTCAAACAGGCCTTTGTGTGAATATCTCCAGCTCTAACACTTCCATTGACGTCTCTACCCTTACCATTGTCTCTCTCTCTCTCCCCCCCACCCCCCCCCCCCCATGTTTCTGATTGAAGCATCCGCAATAAGTTGCTTTTATCTTACAATTAGACATGATTGACACAGTTATTTTGTTCATCTGCATCTGTTAATCCATTAAATACTGTTGTGGATGAACAAACTGCGAATATCCGAACTGTCTTAAAGCAGGGAAATCTTTATCAGCTCATTGCTTCTGGAAAATTCAGTACTTCAGACTTTACTGAATCAATTTTTGTGGCTTGTCCAATAATAACAGTGAGAGTCTCAGTGGGACAATCAGACAATAATAGTGGAGATGGGGCCCAGAGGAGAAACAACAAAGGATTCACTCACTTTGAGTGTAACAAACACAGAATATTTCCAGTAAGAAGTCAGACTGCAGTGTGTGAGTGAACATATCATTATATCCAATGTAGAATTATAAGAGACCCCTCAGTGCAGAAGGGGGGCATTCGGCCCATCGAATCTGCACCTGAGCTAAATCGCTGGCTTTTGAAGCAGACCAAGCAGGCCAGCAGCACGGTTCGATTCCCATACCAGCCTCCCCGGGCAGCCGCCGGAATGTGGCGACTAGGGGCTTTTCACAGTAACTTCGTTGAAGCCAACTCGTGACAATAAGTGATTTTCATTTCATTTAATTTCATATGAAATATCACCCTACCTGGGCCAATATAGGGTGGCATGGTAGCACAGTGGGTAGCACTGTTGCTTCCCAGATCCAGGGTCCCAGATAATAACTCTGTTACTGTTATTAGACAATAACCTGCCTGTTATTCCAATGCTGCTGTGTGTTACTCTGTCACTGTTATCATTAGACAATAATAGGAGGGCAAGATGCAAGGTGGCAATGATAATTTGATGTTTCTGTGTTATAGTCAGTGTCACTGGGAGGTGTGTGACAAAACAGGAATGGAAACATCGTGACAGAGGCACGTGTGACTGACTCCACCTGATTCAGAACTGTTCTACCCAAGGTGAGAGCAATGAGGACATGGGGAACTCCAGAGATTTCTGGTATCTGAGCTGCATCTGTAGAGGAACTGAAATCATTCTAGTGGTTCTCGATTTATACAGGAAATATACCTGACAGCTAAAACCAAAGTTTCAATCTTCTCTTTGAGACACATTGTGATTGAAAAGATCAAATGTTAAAACATCAGGAGCGGAAAATTCAGACTGTCACAAAGGGCATCATTGCTACCTCACAGCACCATGGACCCTGGTTCAATTCCAGCCTTGGGTGACTGTCTGTGTGGAGTTTGCACTTTCTCCCAGTGTCTGCATGCGTTTCCTACCACCATTCAAAGATTTGCAACTTAGGTGGGTTGGTCTTTTTTTAAAAAATAATTTTTATTCAAATTTTCACAATATATCAATAACAAAATACAAAAGGAAGAAAGAGAACAACCCCCCTCCCATATGTACAGAAATAAATAAATTAGCACCCGCCATTGACATTGAGCAAATATACACACCGCTTCAAAGCAAAACAAAAAGACGACACCACCCCCCGGATTGCTGTTGCTGTTGGCCTTCTTCTACCGTTCTGCCAGGAAATCTATGAATGGTTGCCACCTCCCGAAGAAGGCCTGCAACGATCCCCTGAGGGCAAATTGCACCCTCTCCATTTTAATAAACCCCGCCGTGTCATTGATCCAGGCCTCCACGCTTGGGGGTCTCGCATCCTTCCACTGAAGAAGAATCCTCCGCCGGGCTACCAGGGACGCAAAGGCCACAATACCGTCCTCTTTCGCCTCCTGCACTCCTGGCTCCTCTGCAACCCCAAATATTGCGAGCCCCCAGCCCGGCCTGACCCTGGATCCCACCACCCTCGACTACGCCCTTCCAAAAGTCCTCCAATGCTGGACATGCCCAAAACATATGAGTGTGATTCGCTGGGCTCCCTGAGCATCTAACACACCTGTCCTCACTCCCAAAAAACCGGCTCATCCTTGTCCCAGTCATGTGAGCCCTATGCAGCACCTTAAATTGTATGAGGCTGAGCCTCGCGCAAGAAGAGGAGGAGTTCACCCTTCCTAGGGTGTCCGCCCACGTCTCCTCCTCGATCTCCTCACCCGATCTGTGCCGTCTCCATTGCCCCCAAACTTTGAGGGTAGCCTCCACTACCGAGATCGTGGTATACCTCGTTGGAGGGAGCGGCAGCGGTGCCGTTACCAGCACCTCCAGGCTTGTGTCCACACAGGACGCCATCTCCATCCTTTTCCAGGCTGCCCCCTCCCCCTCCATCACCCATCTGCGCACCATCGCCACCTTGGCAGCCCAGTAATATCCACAGAGGTTGGGCACCGTTAGCCCCCCCCCCCCCCCACCTCGCTCCAGGAACACCCTTCTCACCCTTGGGGTTCCCTGCGCCCACACAAACCCCATAATACTCCTATTAACCCACCTGAAGAAGGCCTTTGGGGTAAGAATGGGGAGGCACTGGAACAGGAACAGAAATCCTGGGAGCACCGTCATCTTGACTGATTGCACCCTACCCGCCAGCGACAGCGGCAACATGTCCCACCTCTTAAACCCCTCCTCCATTTTCTCCACCAGCCTCGTGAGGTTAAGCTTGTGCAAGGCCCCCCAACTCCTGGCCACCTGAACCCCCAAGTACCTGAAGCTCCTCTCCTCCCTTTTTAGTGGGAGCTCACCAATCCCCCCCCCCCCCGGTCCCCTGGGTGAACTACGAACAACTCGCTCTTCCCCATGTTGAGCTTGTACCCTGAGAAGTCCCCAAACTCCCTGAGAATCCTCATCACCACCGGCATCCGCTCCACCGGGTCTGCCACATACAACAACAAGTCATCCGCATAGAGCGACACTCGGTGCTCTTCCCCAACCCGCACCAGCCCCCTCCAGTTCCTCGACTCCCTCAACGCCATGGCCAGGGGTTTAGTTGCCAGCGCAAAGAGCAGGGGGGAACAAGGGGCATGCCTGCCTCACCCTCGGTATAGCCGAAAATACTCCGACCTCCTCCTATTCGTGGCCACACTCGCCACTGGGGCCTCATATAACAGCCTCACCCACCTGACGAACCCCGCCCCAAACCCGAACCTTTCCAGCACCTCCCACAAGTAGCCCCACTCAACCCTATCGAAGGCCTTCTCCGCATCCATCGCCGCCACTATCTCCGCTTCCCCTTCTACCGCTGGCATCATTATTACATCAAGAGCCTCCGTATGTTAGTATTCAACCGCCTCCCTTTCACGAACCCCGTTTGATCCTCATGAATAACCTGCAGCACACAGTCCTCTACCATTGTGGCTGAAATCTTCACCAGCAACTTGGTGTCTACATTTAAAAGTGAGATCGGCCTGTATGACCCACACTGCAGGGGATCCTTGTCCCATTTAAGGATCAAGGAAATCAGCACCCGAGATGTCGTCGGAGGCAAAGCCCCTCTTTCTCTTGCCTCGTTGAAGGTCCTAACCAACAGAGGGTTCAGCAGGTTTGCATACGTCTTATAAAATTCGACCAGGAACCCATCCGGCCCCGGCGCCTCCCCGACTGCATGTTCCCTATCCCTTTAACCAGCTCCTCCAGCTCAACTGGTGCCCCCAGCCCCTCCACCTGTCGCTCCTCCACCCTCAGGAATCTCAGCCGGTCCAGACAATGCCCCATTCCCCCCTCCTCCAGTGGAGGTTCGGACCGATACAGTTTCTCGTAGAAGTCCCTGAAGACCCCATTGATGCCTACCCCACTTCGCACCACATTCCCTCCCCTATCCTTAACTCCACCGATCTCCCTTGCCACATACCGCGTACGGAGCTGGTGTGCCTGCATCCTACTCGCGTTCTCCCCATATTCATGCACCGCCCCCTGTGCCTTCCTCCACTGACCTTCCGCCTTCCTGGTGGTCAACAGGTCGAATTCGACCTGGAGACTACGACGCTCCCTAAGCAATCCCTCCTCCGGAGCCACCGCATACCTCCTGTCCATCCTCACCATCTCCCCGACCAATCTCTCCCTCTCTCTCTGCTCTCTCCTTTCCCTGTGGGCCCGAATGGAGACCAACTCTCCCCTAACCACCACCTTCAGCGCCTCCCAGACCGTCCCCACTCGCACTTCCCCATTGTCATTGGTCTCCAGGTACCTCTCAATGCATCCTCGGACCCGCCCGCCCACCTCTTCGTCCGCCAGCAACCCCACCTCTAAGTGCCAAAGCGGGCGCTGGTCCCTCTCCTCCCCCAGCTCGAGGCCCACCCAATGCGGAGCATGATCGGAAATGGCTATCACCGAATACTTAGCATCCTCCACCCTCACAATCAGCGCCCTACTCAATGAAAAAATCAATCCGGGAATAAGCCTTATGCACATGGGAGAAGAATGAAAATTCCCTGGCCCTCGGTCTCGCAAACCTCCATGGGTCAACCCCTCCCATCTGATCCATAAACCCCCTCAGCACCTTAGCTGGCTTCCTACCCGTCCTGGATCTGGATCGATCCAGTGCCAGAATCAGCACCGTGTTGAAATCCCCCCCCCCCCCCCCATTATCAGGCCCCCCGCCTCCAAATGTGGAATCCGGCCCAAAATGCGCCGCATGAAACCCGCATCGACGCATCGATCGACACCCTCTTTCCCACCAGGATCGCCACCCTCCCCGATTTGTTTGTATCCGGCCCCGAATTAAACACCTGGCCTACCCATCCCTTCCACAATCGAACCTGATCCGCCACCAGGTGCGTCTCCTGAAGCATGACCACATCCACCTACAGCCCTTTCAGATGCGCAAACACACGGGCCCGTTTGACCGGCCCATTCAGTCTCCTCACATTCCAGGTTATCAGCCAGATCAGGGGGCTACCTACTCCCCTCCCCCGCCGACTAGCCATTACCCTTCCTCAGCCCACCACGTGCCCGCGGCCCCCCTGCTCGGCCCGTTCCCCACGGCGGCAGACCCCCATCCCGACCCCTCTACCTGCTTCAGCTCCCTCTTGGCCATTCCAGCAGCAACCCGGTACCCCCCTCTCCCCCGTTCCCCTGCTAGGACCCCCCCTAGCTGCATTGCTCCCTACATTGCACTCCTGTAAGTCAGCTGATTCCTGCTGACCACGGCCACTCCCGGCACTAATGTCTTGTCCTCATTTTCGGAGACCTTTTGTCAGACCTCTCGGATCGCCACCCCCTGGGCCGTCTGGGTCTCCAGCAGCTTATCAATTGAAGCCTTCATCGGCTCCAGCAGGTCAGCTTTAAGCTCCCTGAAGCAGCGCTGAAGAGCCTCCTGTTGCTCCTGCACCCACTGCATCCACGCTGCCTGGTCTCCGCCACCTTGTGCTTCTTCCCTCGCACCTGCTTTGGCTTTGCTACCACTTTTTTACACGCCCCACTCCTGGCCCAGGCCATACACTGCTGTGGAAATGTTGCTGACTCCTTCCCACGTCGGGAAACGTCGAAAAAGTACCGCTGGGGGCCCTAAGAAGAGCCCAAAGGTCCGTTCCTAGCGGGAGCTGCCGACGGTGCGACTTAGCTCCGCATAGCTGCAACCGGAAGTCCAGGAAGCAGTTTATGCTACGTGAAGAATATAACAAAACAGGTACAACCCTTGCCTCCTTGAAAAGTCCATCGCCTTCTCGGGTTCCACAAAATAATGGTGCTGGCCCTCGTGCGTGACCCACAGATGCGCCGAGTAGAGCACTCCAAATTTCACCTGCTTCCTGTACAAAATCTGTAACCTGTAACTTGCCTGTAGCCTGCCCTCCTTCTGGCCACCTCCATGCTCAGGTTCTGGTAGACGCGCCGGATACTTTTGTCCCATTTGTAGTTCCGCGTACTCTTGGCCCAATGAAGAACCTGCTCCTTACCCAGGAACCTGTGGAATCGGACCACCATCGCCCGTGGGGGACCCCCTGGCCGCGGCTGTGCTCTATGTGCCCTGTCCACCTCCAGCGGTCGAGGGAATACCTCATTCCCCAGCAGCTTCTGGAACATGACTGCCATCTACTTGGCAGCATCCAACCCCTCAGCCCCCGCCGGGAGGCCAACGACTCTCAGGTTCTGCCAGCGGGACCTGTTCTCCAGGTTCTCCATCTTTTCCAAGAGCCTTTTTTGTTGCTCCCACAACTTTCCAATCTCCACGTCCGCCACCGTTTGAAAATCCGCCTGTTCCTCCGCTGTCCTCTCCAGCTCCTGGATCGTCGGATTCTAGGTGTCCAGCCTTTTCTCCAATCGACAAATGAACTCTGGAGCCGTTCCAAATTATCCTGTTTCAGTGCTGATAAGCTGTCCTGTATAACCTTCAACAAAGAACAAAGAAAATTACAGCACAGGAACAGGCCCTTCGGCCCTCCCAGCCTGCGCCGATCCAGATCCTTTATCTAAACCTGTCTCCTATTTTCCAAGGTCTACTTCCCTCTGTTCCCGCCCGTTCATATACCCATCTAGATGCATCTTAAATGATGCTATCGTGCCCGCCTCTACCATCTCCGCTGGTAAAGCGTTCCAGGTACCCACCACCCTCTGCGTAAAAAACTTTCCACGCACATCTCCCTTAAACTTTCCCCCTCTTACCTTGAAATCGTGACCCCTTGTAACTGACACCCCCACTAATGGGAAAACGTGTTGCTATCCACCCTGTCCATACCTCTCTTAATTTTGTAGACCTCAATCAGGTCCCCCCTCAACCTCCGTCTTTCCAACGAAAACAATCCTAATCTACTCAACCTTTCTTCATAGCTAGCACCCTCCATACCAGGCAACATCCTGGTGAACCTCCTCTGCACCCTCTCCAAGGCATCCACATCCTTCTGTTAATGTGGCGACCAGAACTGCATGCAGTATTCCAAATGTGGCCTAACCAAAGTCCTATACAACTGTAACATGATCTGCCTACTCTTGTACTCAATACCCCGTCCGATGAAGGCAAGCATGCTGTATGCCTCTTGACCACTCTATCAACCTGCGTTGCCACCTTCAGGGTACAATGGACCTGAACTCCCACATCTCTCTGTACATCAATTTTCCCCAGGACCCTTCCATTGACCATATAGTCCGCTCTTGAATTTGATCTTCCAAAATACATCACCTCGCATTTGCCTGGATTGAACCCCATCTGCCATTTCTCTGCCCAACTCTCCAAACTATCTATATTTTGTTGTATTCTCTGACAGTCCTCCTCGCTCTCTGCAACTCCACCAATCTTTGTATCATCTGCAAACTTGCTCATCAGGCCACCTATACCTTCCTCCAGGTCATTTATGTACATCACAAGCAACAGTGGTCCGAGCACGGATCCCTGTGGATCACCACTAGTCACCTTCTCCATTTTGAGACACTCCCTTCCACCACTACTCTCTGTCTCCTGTTGCCCAGCCAGTTCTTTATCCATCTAGCTAGTACACCCTGAACCCCATACGACTTCACTTTTTCCATCAACCTGCCATGGGAAACCTTATCAAACGCCTTACTAATGTCCATGAATATGACATCTACAGCCCTTCCCTCATCAATTAACTTTGTCACTTCCTCAAAGAATTATATTAGGTTTGTAAGACATGACCTTCCCTGCACAAAACCATGCTGCCTATCACTGATAAGTCTATTTTCTTCCAGATGTGAATAGATCCTATCCCTCAGTATCTTCTCCAACAGCTTGCCTACCAGTGACATCAAGCTCACAGGTCTGTAATTCCCTGGATTTTCCCTGCTACCCTTCTGAAACAAAGGGACAACATTAGCAATTCTCCAGTCCTCCGGGACCTCACCCGTGCTCAAGGATGCTGCAAAGATATCTGTTAAGGCCTCAGCTATTTCGACCCTCGCTTCCCTCAATAACCTGGGATAGATCTCATCTGGTCCTGGGGACCTGATCACCTTAATGTATTTTAGAATACCCAAAACTTCCCATTTCCGTTTGACAACTTGACCTAGAGTACTTAAACATCCATCTCTAGCCTCAACATTCGTCTTGTCCCTCTCCTTTGTGAATACCGATGCAAAGTACTCATTAAGAATCTCACCCATTTCCTCTGAGTCCACGCATAAATTCTCTCCCTTGTCTTTGAGTGGGCCAATCATTTCCCTAGTTACCCTCTTGCTCCTTACATACGAATAAAAGGCTTTGGGATTTTCCTTAACCCTGTTAGCCAAAGATATTTCATGACCCCTTTTAGCCCTTTTTATTGCGCGTTTGAGATTCGCCCAACTTTCCCGATATTCCTCCAAAGCTTCATCAGTTTTGAGTCGCCTCGATCTTACATATGCTTCCTTTTTCATCTTAGCTAGTTTCACAATTTCACGCGTCATCCATGGTTCCCTAATCTTGCCATTTCTATCTCTCATTTTCACAGGAACATGTCTGTCCTGCACTCTAATCAACCTTTCCTTAAAAGGCTCCCACATTTCAAATGTGGATTTACCCTTAAACAGCTGCTCCCAATCCACATTCCCTAGCTCCTGCCGAATTTTGTTATACTCTGCCTTTCCCCAATTTAGCACTCTTCCTTTCGGACCACTCTTGTCCTTGTCCATGAGTATTCTAAAACTTACGGAATTGTGATCGCTATTCCCAAAGTAATCACCGACTGAAACATCAACCACCTGGCCGGGATCATTCCCCAATACCAGGTCCAGTATGGACCCTTGGCGAGTTGGACTATTTACAGACTGCTCTACAAAACTCTCCTGGATGCTCCTTACAAACTCTGCTCCATCTACGCCTCCAACACTACACGAATCCCATTCAATGTTGGGGAAGTTAAAATCTCCCATCACAACCACCCTATTGCTCCTACATTTTTCTATAATCTGTCTGCATATTTGTACCTCTACTTCATGCTCGCTTTTGGGAGGCCTGTAGTAAAGTCCCAACAATGTTACTGCACCCTTCCTATTTCTCAGCTCCACCCATATTGCCTCAGTGCTCGAATCCTCCATCGTGCCCTCCTTAATCACAGCTGTGATATCATCTCTGACGAGTAATGCAACTCCTCCACCCCTTCTACCTCCCTCTCTATCCCTCCTGAAGCATCTATACCCTGGGATATTCAGTTGCCAGTCCTGCCCTTCCCTCAACCAAGTCTCAGTAATACCAATAACATCATATTCCCAGGTACTGATCCAAACCCTAAGTTCATCTCCCTTACCTGCTACACTTCTCGCATTAAAACAAATATACCTCAGACCACCTGTCCCTTTGCGTTCATCATCTCTTCCCTGTCTACTCTTCCCATTTGTCACATTGAGTTTATTGTCTCGTACCTTACTGGCTTTAGTTGCTGCTTCTTTACTGACCTCTAACTTCCTAATCCGGTTCCCATCCCCCTGCCACATTAATTTAAAACCTCCCCAACAGTGTTAGCAAAAGCACCCCCGAGGACATTGGTTCCAGTCCTGCCCAGGTGTAGACCATCCGGTTTGTAATGGTCCCACCACCCCCAGAACCGGTTCCAATGTCCCAAAAATCTGAACCCCTCCATCCTGCACCATCTCTCAAGCCACGTATTCATTCTGAATATTCTTGAATTTCTACTCTGACTGTCCCGTGGCACTGGTAGCAATCCTGAGATTACTACCTTTGAGGTCCTACTTTTTAACTTCTCTCCTAACTCCCTAAATTCTGATTGTAGGACCTCATCCTTTTGTTTACCTATATTGTTGGTGCCTATATGCACCACGACAACTGGCTGTTCACCTCCCCCTTCAGTATGTCCTGCAGCCGATCGGAGACAGCCCTGACCCGAGCACCCGGGAGGCAACATACCATTCGGGAATCTCATTTTCGACCACAGGAATGCCTGTCTACTCCCCTTACAATTGAATCCCCTATGACTATAGCCCTACCAGTCTTTTTACCGCCATTCTGTGCAGCAAAGCCACCCACGGTGCCATGAGCCTGGCTACTATTGCCTTGCCCTGGTGAGTCATCTCCCCCAACAGTATCCAAAACGGTATACCTGTTTTGGAGGGAGATGACCGCAGGGGACACCTGCACTACCTTCCTGCTCTTTCTCTGCCTTTTGTTCACCCATTCCCTGTCTCCCTCACCAATCCTAATCTGCGGTGTGACCAGCTCACTGAACGTGCTGTCCACGACCTCCTCAGGATCGTGGATGCTCCAAAGTGAGTCCACCCGCAGCTCCAGAGCCGCCATGCGGTCGAACAGGCGCTGCAGCTGGTCCAAACCACTTAATATCTTCTCACAGGGATTTACCTCAAGTGTATTTGCTAAATTACCTCCCAAGCATTTCGATAATGTCTTAATTAAAAAGACCAAACATTGCACAGAATTCCAGACCGGACTCCATTTCAGTCTTTCCCTCCACAAACCTCCCAATCCACCCTTGTATCTCATTGTGCTTTGCGCGTTTCCCAGAGATCATCCAATCTTTCTCTGCCTTTCAATGAAATGTTTCTTCCTGGTTCTGTATTAACTTTCTCCAGGTTTATATGGGTTCCCTAAGTTCCTGTTTCCCTCTGTTAAATTAGTATATAATTTCCACTCTCCCACTGCACTGCTTCAAAAGACCATAAGGCGATATGAAATTGGAACATAATTAGACCAATCGGCCCTTCAAGCCTTCCCCCCATTCAATCATGATTGATATTTTTTCTCAACCACATTCCCCTCCCTTCTACCTAATCCCGTTATTAATCAAAAACCTATCTACCTATCATGTCTCACCAAATTGAATGAGTTTTTTAAAGTGGTGATAAAGAAAGGTCTGTGGATGCAGTTTAAATGGACTTCAGAAAGGCCTTTGATAAGGTCCCACATGGCAGACTGTTACAAAAACTAAAATCACATGGGATTCGGGGTGGGCTGGCTGGCTGGATACAGAAGTGGCTTGGTTATGGGAGTCAGAGAGTAGTGGTGGAAGGGTATTTTTCTGAACAGAGATATGTAGCTAGTGGTATTCCGCAGGGGACAGTGCTGGGACCTCTGCTGTTTGCAGTGTATGTAAATGTTCTGGAGGAAAACGTGGATGGTCTAATCAGCAAGTTTGTGGATGACACGAAGATTGCTGATAGTTCCGAAGATTGGCAGATAATAAAACAGGATATGGATAGATTGGCGAACTGGGAACAGAGATGACAGATGGAGTTTAATTCGGACAAATGCGAGTTGATGCATTTTGGAGGATCTAATCTAGGTATAAATTATACTATAAATGGCAGAACCATTATGAACATTAACATACAGAGGGATCTGGGCATGAAGGTCCACAGTTCCGTAAAAGTGGCAATACGTGGGTTTGGAAAAGAGCAAGGTGATCATTGCTCGGCACAACATCGAGGGCCGAAGGGCCTGTTCTGTGCTGTACTGTTCTATGTTCTATGTAATATAGGTGGCCAAGGTGTTGAAGAAGGCATGTGGCATGCTTGCCTTCATCAGCCGGGGCATTGAGTACAATGAGTTGGGAAATGAAGTTGCAGAGCACGGAGAACTGTACAGAACTCTGAACATGGTGAGGATTATCGACACAGTGGTACAGCGTACAGACAAGCTATGCAAAACAGCCGACAGGGCGAAGATCATAGACACAGTGATACAATGCACAGTGAATGCTGTGCAAAACACTGAACAGGGTGAGGATTACTGACACGCTGTGGTAAAGACATAGGGTGATGTAAATCCAGCGGAGATTTCAGCAACTTTACCATTTTGGAAATTCAAGACACACATTTGAAAGTACAGCACGAACACACACACGAACACGCATATAACACAGAAACTCACACGAACAAACACATACATACAAAAGCACAGAAGTGCGCACACATTAACAATCACAAACACACACAAGCAAATACACAAACATAAGTAGAGACATACACACAAACTCACACACACACACACAAACACAGACAAAAATGCACACAGTAACACACACAGACAAACACACAGAATATATTTATCTAGAATAACGTATTTACAATTAGCCTTATGTGTTTGCAGGGCTGAATATAATAATTAAACACTCTGGGTTTTGACGTTCGTTCTTCTTTACTTGGGGAATTCATATTCGTCTTTCTG
This sequence comes from Scyliorhinus canicula, assembly GCF_902713615.1. Classification (NCBI taxonomy): domain Eukaryota; kingdom Metazoa; phylum Chordata; class Chondrichthyes; order Carcharhiniformes; family Scyliorhinidae; genus Scyliorhinus; species Scyliorhinus canicula. Next base: position 269,635 of record NW_024055487.1, read on the forward strand.
TCCCCCCAGAATTATTACTTCTGTTAAAGTTTCCAACGAATGAAGGAACAAGGAGCCCTAGAGTATTTGGGTGAGGTTCATTTCAGGTGGATCAGCAGGTTATGAAAGTGGTGATCAAAGCACATAGTTTCCTGACCTCCATAACAGAGCTGAGTGATACAAAAGAGAGGAAGCGTTGGCGATGCTGCATAAAAAAGAATGGTTCGCCCATTGGGGGGATTGTTGGGTTACGGGTTACGTGGGTTTAAGTAGGGTGATCATTGCTCGGCACAACATCGAGGGCCGAAGGGCCTGTTCTGTGCTGTACTGTTCTATGAACTGGAGTGCTGTGTACATTTCCGGGAATCGCACATTGGGAATGTTAAGAACGCTTCAGCAAGGGGGCCGAGAAGTTTTCCACAATTTTCCAGTGATTAAAAAAAACAGTTACTTGGAGAAGTTGGTGGTTCTTCTCTATGTCGGAAGCAAGGTTCAGATGAGATTTTGTAGAGCTGTTCAAAATCAAGTTTTTTTCGGGACCGAGTAGATAGAAATAAACGATTCCATTTTTTGGAAGATTCGAGAAGCAGAACAGGACGTTGTGTTTCCATTCACCTCCTTAGTGAATGGGCCGTGGCTCCAAAAACCCACTGTGGCACAAGGCGAATTGATCACACATTTTGCCGTTTACCAACTGCACTATTTTACCCATTTGGTGGTACCTTCATTTTGAAGTGAGTTGTCATATACTTTTTACCCAAAAGGGACGGCAGGTGTCCCCTCCCACAGAATGACACAAACATGTCCTATCATACGTCAAAGATACGTATCTTTACCGTTCTATCTTCGATGCAACATCGCAAAACACTGTCCGAACTTCGGGAGCACGGCGATCAGCTGTTTCTGTCATTAATGTGTGGTCAACAGGCGACAGATTATCTTCAAATGCGCACAGCATTAAAACAACCAGTTTCCAAAACCTAGTTAGTCTTGATCGAAATCTTGAAGGGGGCATAGACTCGGGTACCTGAACATCTTGTTCTCGTTTTTAAAATTATGTCAAAGGTGTCAGGAATGGTTTCAAAACGATTCGGAAGAACGTAATCTTTTTAATGCATTCACTCAGAAAGCAGGCTGAAGGTGAAACCCTTCTGTCGGCCAATTTAACATGATTTCATACAACAGTCAAAGCGGGATCAAATATCTTCAAGGAGTACATTTGATTTTGTAATAGCGCCACAATAGACAAACCTGATTTAATTTATCAATGGATCCGAAGAAAACAAAGCCTCAGGATTTGTCATCCAATAACAATCTGGTCATGGAGAGAATATAAAGTCAGAGCCCAGTGTGTTAATCAAGGACACAGAGACAGTAACACAATAATTAAGACCTTAAAACCATCAGAGGACAAGTCGAGAGTAAGAACCAAGGAAACGTATCCAGCTCATTAATTATGTGAATTCGGTGAAAAGTGACAAGAGAACGGGCCAGATGAAATAATCAAGGGACCTTGGACTTCGAAGAATATTCTAATATTTCCCTCAGTAATTTAGTCTCAATTTTGGTTGCCTGCTCCCATGTGAATTAAACTGGTCAGTTTTATGATAGTTAACGAGTTTTGTAAATAGAACATAGAACATAGAACACTACAGCGCAGTACGGGCCCTTCGGCCCTCGATGTTGCGCCGACCTGTGAAACCATCTGAAGCCTATCTGACCTACACTATTCCATTTTCATCCATATGTCTATCCAGTGACCACTTAAATACCCTTAAAGTTGGCGAGTCTACTACTATTGCAGGCAGGGCGTTCCACACCCCTACTACTCTCTGAGTAAAGAAACTGCCTCTGACATCTGTCCTATATCTCTCACCCCTCAATTTAAAGCTATGTCCCCTCGTGTTGGTCATCACCATCCGAGGAAAAAGACTCTCACTGTCCACCCTATCTAACCCTCTGACTATCTTATATGTCTCTATTAAGTCACCTCTCAGCCTTCTCCTCTCTAACGAAAACAACCTCAATTCCCTGAGCCTTTCCTCGTAAGACCTTCCCTCCATACCAGGCAACATCCTAGTAAATCTCCTCTGAACCCTTTCTAAAGCTTCCACATCCTTCCTATAATGTGGTGACCAGAACTGCACGCAGTACTCCAGGTGTGGCCACACCAGAGTTATGTACAGCTGCAGCATGACCTTGTGGTTCCGAAACTCAATCCCCCTGCTTATAAAGGCTAGCACACCATATGCCTTCTTAACAGCCCTATTAACCTGGGTGGCAACTTTCAGGGATTTATGTACCTGGATGCCGAGATCTCTCTGTTCATCTACACTACCAAGAATCTTGCCATTAGCCCAGTACTCTGCATTCCTGTTACTCCTTCCAAAGTGAACCACCTCACACTTTTCCGCATTAAACTCCATCTGCCACCTACAATGTAAGTTGTTTTTGATAATACACTTTGTATGATGTGGGGGGCAGCGCGGTAACACAATGGTTAGCACAGTTGCTTCACAGCTCCAGGGTCCCAGGTTCGATTACCTGCTTGGTCACTGTCTGTGTGGAGTCTGCACGTTCTCCCTGTGTCTGCGTGGGTTTCCTCCGGGTGCTCTGGTCTCCTCTCACAATCGAAAGACGCGCAGGTTAGACGGAATGGCCATGATGAATTGCACTTAGCATCCAAAAAAAGGCTAGCTGTTGGTTACTGGGTTACGGGGACAGGGTAGAGACGTGGACTTAAGTAGGGTGCTCTTTCCAGGAGCCGGTGCAGACTCTATGGGCAGAATAGCCTCCTTCTGCACTGTAACGTCTATGGATAGCCGCTGGTGTCTCCCGGTAGAATTTGTGTTGTGTGGGTATAATTTGCATTCTGTGAGGAACCTGTTTTTTGCATGCCAGTCTAACTTCTGTTATGTGAGTAAGTCCGACAGCATGTTGCTAACACTGTGTCAGGCTAATTCTCCCTGATTACACCATAAGACATAGAACCATAATTAGGCCACTCGGCCCATCGAGTTGCTCCGCCATTCAATCATGGCTGATATTTTTCTCATCCCCATTCTTCTGCCTTCTCCCCATAACCCCTGATCACCTTATTAATCAAGAACCTATCTATCTCTTCCTTCAAGACGTTCAGCGATTTGGCCTCAACAGCTTGCTGCAGCAAAAATATCCACAGATTCACTACCCTCTGGCTGAAGAAGTTCCTCCTCATCTCTGTTTTAACGGATCGTCCCTTTGGTCTGGGATTGTGTTCTCTGCTAATTTTTCCTACAAGTGGAATCATCCTCGCCATGAGCACTCTATCCAGACCTCGCAGTATCCTGTAAGTTTCAACAAGATCCCCCCTCATCCTTCTAAACTCCAATGACTACAGACCCAGAGTCCTCAACTGATCCTCATACGACAAGGTGTTCATTCCAAGGATTGTTCTTGTGGATCTCCTCTGGACCCTTTCCAGGGGCTGCACACCTTTTTTTTTGGTGGCAGCTAATTAATTTTTTTCAGGCAGGAACATAACATAAAAACAGCAGAAACCAACACTGAGCACTTCCCTAAGTGCCGAACTGAATGAAAAAAAACAATAAATTAAAAATCTGTCACCAACTTTTAAATTCCTCCCCTCCCACTTTTACAAGTTCCTCACTGCACATCTTCCAAATTGCGACTTTTTGGCAGGGAGGAGGGATGGTGGGGCGGGGTGGAGAAAAGAATGGCCCCAAAAAATGGCCCCTGGCTCACTCAAAATGGCCACTGCTTCATTTAAAATGGCCAGCCCCTCCTCACTCAAAATGCCCACCAACCCGCTCGCTCAGGTGACGAACGCGCTTTGCTTTTTACAAAAGAAAAGGGAACAAACATAGCAGTCATGCTCGAGCACCACCTAAAAAATGGGCGTGATTCTCCGAACCCGTGAGAAATCGTGAGGCTGGCGTCAAAAACGGGCGGGTTTGACGCCAGCCTCCGCCCCCCCCCCCCCCCCGACCGAGAACCGATTCTGGTCCCCGGTCGGGGCTAGCATAGAATTTCGTTAAGCCCGCTTGCCAGAGTTTGCGACGGCTGACGCGTCACATGACGTCAGCCGCGCATGCGCGTATTGGAAGACGCCACCCCGCGCATGCGCGGATGACGTCATCACGCATTTGCGTGAAACCGGCGCATGCGCGGGCCGGTATGCGCCTCAGCCGCCCCGCGAATGGATACAGCGGGGCAGCGGAAGGATAAAGAGTGCACGGGGTAAGTACCCGCTGCCCGCGATCGGTGCCCACCGATCGCGGGCCCATGGCACCCTTGGTACGGCCATGGTACTGCCATGCCAATCGGTGCCATGGTTCCCCAGAGCGCGACTTTATGGCCGTTTTAACGAACGGTCAGACCAGGTATGTTTGACGTTCCTAAAAACGGTCGTAAAGGGCTTGGAATTCGGCCCATCGGCCAACTGAGAATCGCTGCTCGCCGTAAATAAACGGCGGGCAGCGATTCGTGTTGGGAGGCGGGCGTGGGGGGGGGGGGAGGGAGAACAGCGGGAGGGCGTCAGACCAGCGTGGCCGTAAAAATTTACGACCCCCGCTATTCTCCGCACCGTCATGAGTGCGGAGAATCTCCCCCAACTTGTACTTCTCAGAATAAAAGGAGGAAAGCAATGTTGAATGGATGGGCTTCGAACCGTAACCCCGGGACGGGAATCCTGATGTGCGGCTCAAAATGGCCGCCACCCCTGCTCAAATCGGCCGTCAGCTCTCCCCCTGTCCCTTACTCCTGCTTAAAATGCTCATCTTTCCTTAGATACGGGGTCCAAAACTTCTCACAGTACTCCAAATGGGGCATGACCAGGGCCTCATACAGCCGCAGAAGTACGTCCCTGGTCTTGTATTCTAGCCCTCTTAACATGAATGCTGACATTGAATTTGCCTTCCTAACTTCTGACTGAACCTGCACGTTAACCTTAAGAGAATCGTGAAAACGGACAGCCATGTCCCTTTGTGCTTCTGGATTCCTGAACATTTCCCCATTTAGAAAATAGTCTATGTCGAAATTCCTCCTTCCAAAGTGCATAACCGAACTTTACCACGTTATATTTCATCTGCCACTTCATTGCCCACTCTTCTCGTCTGTCCAAATCCTTCTGCAGACCCCTTATTTCCTCAATGCTACCTGTCCCTCTACAGATAGTTGTATCATCTGCAAACTTAGCAGCAGTGCCTCCAGTTACTTCTTCCAGATCATTAATGTATATTGTGAAACACAGCACAGCACAGATCCTGCGGCAGACCACTAGTCACAGGCTGCCACCATGCATAAAAGTTATATCCCTCAATTTTACTCTACATTTAATGTCGGAGACGTACACCTGGACATGGGTTAAAAGTACACAATGCAATTATAGGATAAAGGAAATGCCTCTTACACACAAAGAGTGCTAAATGTGTGAAATTACCACTAGTCATCGGTTGCCATCCTAAAAAAAATCCTTTATCCCCACTCTCTGCCTTCTGTCAGTCAGTCAATCCCGTACCCATGCCAGGATCTGAGAATTAACACCATGGGCTCTTAACTTAATGATCAATCTCCTATGTGGCACCTTATCAAAGGCCTTCTCGAAATCTAAATAAATCACGTCCATTGGTTCTCCTTTGTCTCACTTCCTTGTTACCTCGTCAAAGACTCTAACAGATCTGTTAGACGTGACCTCCTTTTGAAAAAGCCATGCTGACTCGATCTTATTTTACCATGCACTTCCAAGTACTCCGCGATCTCATCTCTAATTATGGACTCTAAAATCCCACCAATGACTGAAGTCAAGCCAACCGGCCTCTAATTTCCCGTCTCCTGCCTCCCTCCCTTCTTAAACAGCGGTGTTACATTAGCCACCTTCCAGTCCTCTGGGACCCTTCCTGCCTCCAGTGATTTCTGAAAGATCACTACCATTGCCTCCACAATCTCCTCAGCTATCTCTTTTGGAACCCTGCGGTGCAGTCCATCCGGTCAGTTGACGTCTCCACTTTCAGAACTTTCAGTGTCCCCAGAACCTTCTCCTTCGTGATGGCCACTGCACTCACCTCTGCCCCTGTTTCTCCTGGAGCTTTGGCATTCCACTGGTATCTTCCACCTTGAAGACTGATGCAAAGTAGCTATTCAGTTCGTCTGCCATTTCTTTGTTTCCTATTATTACTTCTCCAGCCACATTGTCCAGTGGTCCAATGTCTATTTTTGCCTCTCTCTTTATATTGAAAATACTCTTCCCATCTTCATTTATATTAGTAGCTAGCTTGCACCCATATTTCATCTTCGCTCTCCTTATTGATATTTTAGCTGTCATCTGCTCGCTCTTAAAGGCTTCCCAATCCTCTGGCTTCTCACTAATCCTCGACACTTTTTATGTTTTTTCTTTTGCGTTTATACTGTCCTTGAGTTTAATGTCACTGAGATAAACTGGCTTCTGTGTGATTGCTATAATACTTCTTCATTGAGTCACAATAGTGAACATTCCACATGACTAAACAGGCCTTGCTATTGATCAATTCAATTACAAACTACGCTGAGCTGCACGAGATGTCGATACCCGCTCGGCGTCTCCCTGGAGTCACTCAACATTCTAACCCCCAACCAAACGAAAATGGAAAATGAATCCTGTGTCTGTTTTTCAAGTAACTGTGAATCACTCCTTTAATAAAAGTGGACGGCTGTTGCTGGAATCAGACTCAGAAAGAGAAAATACTGGGCACGGTACATCACATCCTTTCCCTCTCCACAGCTGCTGTAAGACCTTCTGGGATTGTCCACTCCTCAGCAGGTTAGTGTTGTCCGTGGTAACTAACCACATGATAGAATTATTTTAGAAAGCTGTGGTTCCTGGGCATCCTGCTAGAGGGACCAACTTGAGTATATATTTCCAAAAATCCAAACATTTGGCAGTTTCTGACTTTGCGTCTAAATCGGGCAGTATTGTGTGGATTACAATGTGTCACAATTGTGTTGAATTATTTTACCATTGTTTTGAGGTCGATTACATTCCTGTAGGAATGCGATATGTTCTGCAGATTCATTCTCAGCTATTTCACTTTCGCTTAAATTTAACATTCTCATGCTTGCAACAGTGGCGGACTGAGGTTGGATCCAAGCTGCGAAGGAACCTGACGGACAGTTTTACAGTCGATGTGGTTTTCTGTCCCAGAGGAGAAGTTAACCAGACTGAGTGTAAAACACGTGGCTCACTCACGCCAGCATGAAACCAATTTCATCCCCATGTTCGCGAGGCACTTGCCCAGCATCCGTATCACTAGGCCAGTGTCATAGCCACTTTACGAAAGTTTCTTATGGGTTCGGGAGTAGCAGTATTGTGCCTTGCAATCACTATTTCATGTTCTGCACTGTCACTGGGAAAGACAGCTCTTTTGACTCCCTCACAACCTGTCTCAGATACAATCCAGCAGCTATGTCCTTTAAGATTCGGCCTACTACGTCTATGCTGGTGCTTCCCGAGGTATTCTTGATGATGGACATTGAAGTCCCCCACCCAGAGTACATTTCGTCCCCTTGCCACCTCAGTGTTTCCTCCAAATGAATTTGGGCTCTCCCAGGGGAACACCCTCCCGGATGTATAGCGTTGTGCCGCCACCTCTGCTGAGTCTGTTCGACTGGTGGGACAAGGCATACGCAGGGATGGGAAGGACACGTTTCTAACCTTCTCTGTGTGTGAGGAGAACACTTGTTAACCGATTTGCTGATCACTTTCCCAGTGCCAAACAGAACAGTTAATCCAGGGGTTCCTGAAGTGTCGTTCTTCACAGTTTGATGTCTGTCAATCAGAAAATTCGTGTTCAGTCACATTGAAATTGCAGATTGGGACAAGATGACAAGCACAGTTTACTGGAAATCAAAAACCCATTCGGACTTTAAGCAATGTGTGGCCAACTCTCCCGCTTTATCTGTATGTTTCACTTCAAACTGAAGGAACGATCAGATACTCGGCGTGTTGAAGAAAATTGGCCTTTGTTTTCTCTGCTTCTCCTTCAGAACTCATCTGATTAAAACACAGCCTCCTCCGTCCTTGCTCGATACCAGATCTGGGCACCTGTCTGTGGAGTATGAACTAGGAAAAGCCATACCTTCTTTCTCCAAACATTCTACTGACGCCATAGGTTTCTGAACTGCATTACATTAGCACAGCCTTCGAAAAGTAATTGCGCAGGGAATAGGTAAATATTTGTATACTGGGATCATCAAGAACTTCGTGTTCCATTCCCTCATCATTCAATCTCACAAAGATGTCATTCAGCACATGGTGCCTGACTGACCTCTGAGGGGAGCGTTCAAATTACTCTGCCTCTATTGCCCCTGCCCCGCTGCCTTGCTGAAGGTTCGAAGTCAGGACGTTATCCTATTCCATTTTTGACATTTAAACCCGCTTCCACATGCCTTTCAGTCAGTGAACACGTCTCAAATTCACACATTGCAAAGCAAATACCAGCTCAAATTGTCTCTGGTTCTTTAGCAAATGTCAATCCTTCACATGCAAGTTCTCTGGTGACTGAACCTTCTGCCACTAGAGGCAATATCTCCTTATTTATTCAACCGGAATTGTTGACAGCTGTCAATATCAATCAAATCTTCTCTCAGACTTCCCAGTTTTACGGAGAACACATTCCCCAGTCTTTCCACAAAGCGGAAGCATTTCTTCATTGGTTCCATTTTAATGATGTCCCACCCCTCTCCATGGCCCTCAATCATTCATCAGATGTGGTGCACAGATTTGAACAATAATCTAGCCCAGATATTATCAACGTTATACAAATGTATAGCGTAACATTTTCACCTTTTGTATTGATAAAGGCAGTAATCTCAAATGCATTTCACAGAAGTCTCAACCTTCCCTCCCATCACATCACTTCTCTCGCTCTTTCCACAGTGCCTATAAAATTGTATAATTTACTATATATTACCTCTCCTCGTTCTTCCAAGCCCCTAACCCGATCCGACAATGTGCATTGTCCTTCTGAATATCTGTCCATTCTCTGTCACTGCAAATTAGAATTCTGAATATGACAGAACTGGAAAGTAATCGTTACTAAATTGAAGCATTGTTAGAATTGAAAAAAAACATAGACGGCGATGGTGCAGTAATCATTGTGTATATTGTAAATATCTACCTGGATATTATCAGTGGTCTGTATCATATTGTAACCTGATCATCAGTTTCTGGATTGAAGGAAGCTGCCGGCTCTGAGGCGTCGGCATTCTGATCAGTCATTTAAGCGAGGTTCCATGAACCGTTTCAGAGTTTTGTTAAAGGTATTACCGGCACCATTGCAATAATAGTGTAAATACGACCACCCAACAAAATCACATGGACCGATCTCCCAACTCATTTCTGAAATGAAAAGGGGGCGAGAGCATCTACTGACAGAACAACTCGTCCACCGAACCCCTGTTCAATAGACTGAGGTGGGAGAGGTTGGTTAATAATAATCATAATAATCGCTTCATTGTCAGAACTGGAAAGTAATCGTTACTAAATTGAAGCATTGTTAGAATTGAAAAAAACATAGACGGCGATGGTGCAGTAATCATTGTGTATGATTACTGGCGCCTGTTCAGGTACACAGAGGGATAATTCAGAATGTCCAATTAACCTAACAGCACGTCTTTCGGGACTTGTGGGAGGAAACCGGAGCACTCGGAGGAAACCCACGCAAACACGGGGAGAACGTGCCGACTCCGCACAGACAGTGACCCAAGCCAGGAATCGAACCTGGGACCCTGGCGCTGTACAGCAACGGTGCCAACCATTGTGCTACCATGCGGCGCAGTTTGAGCTCCGTTTAAACTGCAGCTCACAAAACTAATGAAGCGATAGGCAAGTGGAGGCTCCGTGGTAGCAAGAGCTGTGGATGTTCACAACCGGCTGCCCCGCTTAAATACTCAAGTTCTGTTGTGAGCTGCACTGTGGGCGTGGCCTAATTTACCGATTTAAGGGCGTAATTTAGTTTTAGTTCAGCTCTGAGGAGCAGTCTCCCAGAGCAGTCCAGGTTTGCAGTCTCCCGATCCCCGTCACTAAACCATCAGCTCCAGGCAGCAGAATGACGGGAATCCTCCTTGTTTTCACCCTGTATGTCTGTTTACCCCGTGAGTACCGATCAGACTAACCCAGATTGTGTGGATTTAATATAAAGCTGCCCGAGTCCATCCCAATTACAGACCCTGTCTGGGGTTTTAGCCCTGATCTGTGTTTCTGGCTGTGATGGTCCATTAAACTGTCTCTGTTTAATTTCCAGGATGTTTGAGTCAGTCAGTGACACAGGACCCAGAAGCGGTGACCAGCGAGGAGTGTCAGACTCTCACCGTTAACTGTGTGTATTCCGGTTATTATTTCGAAAATGGACATTTCTTCAGTCAAACCCAGCCCGGGGCAGATTGGGAGGTGATCTCCAGCGGAGAGATTTGTTGTGTCGGTGAATAAAGCAGAAAATACATTTTCGCTGGAAATTCGGGATGTGAGAGTTGAAGACAGCGCCACCTATTTCTGTAAAGCTCATTATAAATACTGGTACACAGACACAGTGATGGGTCTCGGCTTCCCGCGATACAAAATCCCTCACTGCGGATTATCACAGAAACAAATGTAAAAGCGGAGTTAATCTGCCCTGAAACCCCCACAGTTCCGCCTCACACTGTCTGTCCCGTGCTCTGGTTTATAACGAGACTGGATCATTCCCGTTAACATCTTGAGTTTTATAAACGCCGAGTTTGTGCGGATGTTGATACTTTTCCAGAAATTAGTGTCAGTGAATGGAGATTGGGAATAACTGATCTCAGTGACGAACCCTCAGACCATCCGGATCCTGTTCCAACAGAGGGAACTGGGAACCGCAGTCCCCACTGTTGAAGTTATGTCCCCACGTTCACCATATAGCCGGTGATTTTATATTGACTTGCCATACGGTGCTACAATGGATATTCACAGTGACAGAGACCGGGTCAATTTCCTCCGCACAAAGCAAGTAACAATTCGCCCGGCCTGGTGGCGAATTATCGGGATGATGTTATCATGGCTGTAACCTGGTTACGTTTCATTGTCATTTCCACCATTTCCATCTTTCTTTATCATTTTCGTCGGTTTATATGAAGCGAATATTTCCTGCCTCCGGCCATTTAGTCATAGCTCAGGGCCTCACAGAGAACGGTTTAAATCAACACAGTCTCTGAAACATTGGATGTTGTTTATGTATTTCAACCCCCCGAATAATTGGGCAGCTTCGAATGATTGGTGATCATTTTCTTGCTGTTTGAGGTGTCGGTGGTTATTGTACCGGGGAGTCTGAGAGCCGCGTCACTGGGGATATGCAGATGGATACGGGACGGTGGTGACTGTCACAGCCGGTAAGTGTCTCCAAACCCCGCTATTTTACAGAGCGTGTCCGCGAATGTTAACCCTCAGTTTATTATTATGATCCGTACTTCTTAAAACCGATTGAAACTGGAGCTGATCTGCTTTCTAAGTAATATTCTTGGCGGCAGATTTTGATTTCCGAGCAGAATATGATTCTGGAGTTGGGTCCAGGTCTTTCCTGTGGAAACTGTATATGGAGCAGGAGGTCAGAGGGATAGGGGTAGTGGTAATTGGGGTTGGGTGGTGGTGTTGGTGGGAGTTGACAGTATGTGGACCATTACTAGTTTAATGGCACATCATGTCCATGCTCAACATCACAGGCTCTCTCATTCCGAACTGTTTTTAATGAAAGCAGATTGTCGACGGTCCGGACTCCGCTGTCGGAGTTGGTCTGTGAGGGGGCTCTGTGTCTGTCCGTTTGGTCACCACATCGGCTCTTAGAGCTCTCTCCACGGCAGCCGTTCGTTCTCCGAACTGCGCAATGTGATTGATGCACCATGTGAAGAAACGCAACATTTGCGGAAACGCATGTACCGACATTTGAAACAGTCCAGAGAAAATTCACGAGGTTGGCCCCGTCTTTGGAGGTAATTTCTATAAAGGAGATTCGAAGAAAGAGACTTGACCTTATTGAGACAGATAGGATAATCTGGGGGTTTGACAGGCTGGATCCTGAGAGGATTTCCTTTTGTGTCTCGAACCAGAGGGCATAATCTCTGAGTCAAGGGGCGCCATGTAAAACAGAGATTACATAGAACAGTTCAGGCCCTTCGGCCCTCGATGTTGTGCCGAGCAATGATCACCCCTCTCAAACCCACGTATCCACCCTATACCCGTAACCCAACAACACCCCCCCCCCCCCTAACCTTACTTTTTAAGGACACTACGGGCAATTTAGCATGGCCAATCCACCTAACCCGCACATTTTTGGACTGTGGGAGGAAACCGGGGCACCCGGAGGAAACCCACGCACACACGGGGAGGACGTGCAGACTCCGCACAGACAGTGACCCAGCCGGGAACCGAACCTGGGACCCTGGAGCTGTGAAGCATTTATGCTAACCACCATGCTACCGTGCTGCGGGACGGTAGGAGGAATTACGATTAGGAGGAATTTGTTCTCTCAGACGGCCGTGAAACTGTGAAATATTGGCGCTAAGCATGTTCAAGGCTGAAAGAGACAGACATATATTCAGTGAGGGCGTCGAGCGTTAGGGGTATAAGGTGGGATAGTAGAGTTGAGGATTATCGTCATGAAAAATTTTAAGGTGGAAAAGTCCCCAGGGCCTGATGGGATCTACCCCAGAATACTGAAGAAGGCTAGCGAGGAAATTGCTGAGGCCTTGATAGAAATCTTTGGATCCTCACTGTCTTCAGGTATGTTCCAGAGGACTGGAGAATAGCCTATGTTGTTCTATTGTTTAAGAAGGGAGCAAGGATAATCCAGGAAACTACAAGCCGGTGAGCCTTGCATCAGTGGTAGGGAAATTAGTGGAGAGAATTCTTCGAGACAGGATCTACTCCCATTTGGAAGCAAGTAGATGTATGAGTGAAAGGCAGCATGGTTTTGTGAAGGGGAGGTCGTGTCTCACTAACTTAATAGAGTTTTTCAAGGAGATCACAATGGTGGTTGCTGCAGGTAGTGCAGTGGATGTTGTCTATATGGACTTCAGTAAGGCCTTTGACAAGGTCCCTCATGCAGACTGGTACAAAATGTGAAGTCATACGTGATCAGATGTGAGCTTGCAAGAAGGATACAGAACTGGCTAGCTCATAGAAGGCAGAGAGTAGCAATGGAAGGGTGCTTTGCTGAATGGAGGACTGTGACTACTGGTGGTGTTCCGCAGGGATCAGTGCTGGGACTACGGTCTGAAATGCTGCATAGGGTTCTGTCACCTCAGTTCAGAAATTATCTCCATGCTTGGGAGGAAATTTAACAAATATTCCTGAGATAAATTACTGTGAGTAGAAATTGAGTTATTTAGACCGAGATTCCATGTAATGTAGAGCCCTGAGATGTAACTTCATCAGAACATACCATATGTTCAAAGGGCTTGGCAGAACAGATACTGGGTAAGTGTATCCAGGCTGGCTAGGTTATAACTTGGGATCCCAGTTTCAGAATATGTGTTTCGGCAGTAGAGTTAAGAAGAGGACACATTTCTTTAGTTAACCAATTCTTGTGAATCTTTGATTTCTGTTTCTCAGAGAGTTCTGGATTCTCAGATGTGAGTTTATTCATAGACGTGTTCAATAGGTTATTAGATATAAAAGTAACAAAGGTTATGGCGACAATGGGGGGACTGGTTGTTGAGTAAGGGGATCAGCGAGCATATAATGAATGGCGGGTCAACTTTGAAAGGTGGTCTCGTCGGTATTACTTCTACCCGTTAGAAATTGTCTTTTGAATCTTGCGGTTCTGAGGACGGAAATCAGCTGCAATGCAAATCTCTCTGGAAAGGTTCAACATGTTGGGTCCACTTTCGCCGAGGGATGGAGAATCACGAGGAGGATTTCTAGGTGAATTAAATTATGAACATAAATCTGAATGGTGATTTGTGCGTTTTTCCAGAGAAAGGGACGGTGAACATGTAATAGTCATTAACAGAAAACAGACACAAATTGGAAACAGATATTTCTACACAGAGACATCAGGGTATACCAATCGCTGCCACATTGAGTGGTTGGCGCAGAGACTATTGTTTCAGAAATGGGTTGGATGGAAAATAAAGGAGGGGAAACAGAATGGAGCGACACAACGTGCTGGATTGAATGGCCAACTCGATTTCGGGTGGGTTAGGCTGACCTGGAGTATGCACAGACATAAATCAGTTGGGCCAAATCGTTCATTCCTCTTCAGTAGATTATACACAATATAAAACTTACAGAAATGTTCGCTCAGAGAACCCGAGAGACAATCAGTTAATAAACTGAAAGAATTGTAATTGTCAGAGTGCCGGAAGAGGCAGTTCCCAGTGAATAACAGTGAAACCCACTGCGGAAACTGAACAGACTGAACCCAACCGACAACTGAGAGACTTTGGGACAAGTTCCCACGATCACGAAAAGCACAAACAGCACAAAGTAAATGTAGAAATAAAATTAAACTAACAGTAAATGATTCAATTTAAAGAGAAACGGAGACAAATATTATTGATTGAAGAAAATAGACAGAGTAAAAGGCAATCAGAAACTCCGGGAAATGTTAAACTGCAGTCAGTGATTGACATCTAACTACGGATGTCCAACGTCGGTTTGTATCCATAGCCAATGAATCGCAATCATTTTCTGTTGGATCTTGCTGTGCTAAGTGATGAATGCAGTTCGGTTAAACTCGGCCAATTATATCAGGAAACAGATTGTCTCACTGATATGAAAATGTTCCCTCGCGTCTGGTCCTCAGCAAGGACAATAGGAGTAGAAATGTCACACCCATGGTAGAACCATGCAGAAGTAAGGATTGCATTAGGCCCCACGGGCAGATGCTGCCCTTTGTCAATGAAATACACTTCTTCCCATGAACCATTTAATTTTCCTATAACTCTGCATTTTCCTATTCCGGTCATTGACCATTGCCCGTTTATAAGTCTTTGTGGAATCAGTTCCCACCACATATATCGTGTGTGCATTGCGGAACTTTCGAGCTTGTGGCGGGAAAGATAATAACCACTCATTCCTCACTGGTTCATATTGCCATAAAAGTTAATACAGTTCAAGCAGAATTAAAATAAAAACAATACCACAAACAACTGAGCTGTTCACGTGATTAACAAATAATGGCTCTCCGAATAAAACAAATTACGTTTTTTTCATCCGCCAGATTCCAGTTCCTCGGTGTCCAAGAACCCGCCTATCCAAAACTCTGCTGCCGGTGACACAGTTACTTTAAATTGGGAATATTCAGGGTTGTGTCAGTACACAGTACACTGGTACCGTCAGTCCCCAGGACAGGCTCCGGAATTCCTGCTTCAGAGACACACTTCAGGAGGCGCGAATAAAGAAAACGCTGCCGGAGGGAGAATTTCTGCTTCTATCGACACTGCCAAGAAAACCAGCCGTTTAAAGATCTCCAAACTTCAACCGAGCGACTCTGCTGTGTACTACGCTGCACTGAGCCGGCACACAGCACAGTGATACAGAGCACGGAGAGAGCTGTACAGAAACCTGAACATGGTGAGTATCACACACACAGTGATACAGAGCACGGAGAGAGCTGTACAGAAACCTGAACATGGTGAGGATTACACACAGTGATACAGAGCACGGAGACAGCTGTACAAAAACCTGAACATGGTGAGGATTACACACAGTGATACAGAGCACGGAGAGAGCTGTACAGAAACCTGGACATGGTGAGGATTACAGACACAGTGATACAGAGCACGGACAGAGCTGTACAGAAACCTGAACATGGTGAGGATTACACACACAGTGATACAGAGCACGGGGAGAGCTGTACAGAAACCTGGACATGGTGAGGATTACACACATAGTGATACAGAGCACGGAGACAGCTGTAGAGAAACCTGACCATGGTGAGGATTACACACACAGTGATACAGAGCACGGAGAGAGCTGTACAGAAACCTGAACACGGTAAGGATTACACACACAGTGATACAGAGCACGGAGACAGCTGTACAGAAACCTGAGCATGGATCAAGAAAATGGTTTAACCACTGATTAACCTGGAGTATATGCCAATCGCGTGAATTGCTCAGTTTTTGTGGCAATGTTATCACTTTAATTGCATTTTAATTGTATTCACTGTTACAATACAATTGATACAATGCAAACCAATGGGGACTGAGGTGATGTTTTATTCCACCCAGTAAACTCTAACGATCTGAAATGCACTGTCAGAATGGGTGGTGGGAGCTGATTGAACAGTGATTTACAAACGGGTAAAGGTCAAATATGGGAAAAGGATAATAACAGGACTATGGGAAAATCATGGTCGAATAGTATTTCATTCATGAAGGAAAGGCATTCACCCGAGGTAGTGAATGTCATCCTTATTTCTGTTTGATTCTACCATGGATAGAACATAGAACAGTACAGCAACTGTACAGCACAGAACAGGCCCTTCGGCCCTCGATGTTGTGCCGAGCAATGATCATCCTACTCAAACCCACGTATCCACCCTATACCCGTAACCCAACAACCCCCCCTTCCCCCTTCCCCCCCCCCTCCCCCCTTCCCCCTTCCCCTTCCCCTTCCCCCCTTCCCCCCCCTTACCCCCTTCCCCGCCCCTTCCCCCCTCCCCCCTCCCCCCCTCTTCCCCCCCTTCCCCCCAATCACTGACTGTGGTTTAACATTTCCCAGAGTTTCTGATTGCATTTTCTCCGATTTGACCATTTTCTTCTTTCATTAATTTTTTTCTCCGTTTCTCTTTAAATTTATGTATTTACTGTTAGTTTCGATTTGTTTCTAACTTTAAACTTGCTGTTTGTGTTTCTTGTAATCGTGGGAACTTGTCCCAAAGTTTCTGAGTTGTCGGTTGGATTCAGTCTGCTCAGTTTCCGCAGTGGGTTTTACTGTTACTCACTGGGAACTGCCTCTTCCGGCTCTCTGACATTTTCACTTCTTTCCGCCCATGATTGATTCTCTCCGTGGTTGTCTGTACGCAGTATTCTCTGTGGTTTACATAGTATAGAAATTGGGGGAGAGGAATAGATCATTCGGCCCAACTAAATTGTGTCTGCGCATATACTCCAGACCAGACTGTCCTCCCCCCCCCCCCCCCCCCCACCCGATATCTAATTGACCATTTCCATCCAACTCCCTGTGTCGGTCTAGACTGTTCTCTTTCCAGTATTTCCAAATCTGCCCATAAATGTATCAATACTCTCTGCTCCAAGCTCCATGTGGCAACAGGTTCCATTTTCTCACAAACCTGTGTTTAAATCTCTTCAACTTCATATCTGCATTTGTTCGGTCACTGATATATATCAACATGGAAACATAGAAAACCGGTGCAGGAGTAGGTCATTCGGTTCTTCGAGCCTGCACCACCATTCAAATGTTCATGGCTGATAATGCAAATTCCGTTTCACACTCCCACTTTCTCTCCATTCCCCTGCTCCCTTTAGCCACAAGGGCCACGTCCAGCTCCCTCTTGAATATATCCAACGAACTGGCCCCCACGGCTTTCTGTGGTAGAGAATTCCACAAGTTGACAACTCTCTAAGAGAAGAAGTTCTGCCTCATCTCAGTGCTGAATGGCTCATTCTTTATACTTAGGCTGTGACCCCTAGTCCCAACATCGTGAACATTCGTCCCGCATCTGGCCCGTGCAGTCCCATCAGGATTGTATATGTTTCTATGAGATCCCCTCTCATTCTTCTCAACTCCAGTGAGTGCAAACCCAGCCGATCCAGTATTTCTTCATATGTCAGGCCTGCCATCCCGGAAATTAGTCTGGTGAACTTTCGCTGGACATGCTCAAAAGCAAGAATGTCCTTCCTCAAACTAAAACTACACACAATACTTAAGGTGCGGCCTCACCAAGGCTCCATATAACTGTTGAAAGCAATCCCATCTCCTATGCTCAAACCTTCTCTATCTGAAGGCCAGCATATCACAGGCTTTCCTCGTCGCCTGCTGTACCTGCATGCCAATCTCCAACGAATGTACATGTGAGGTTACCCTCCTTGGTGGCAAAGACAAAAAGGCAGATTATTCTCTGAATGATGGCAGTTTAGGAAACTGGGAAATGCAGCGAGACCTGGGTGTCCGGTGGGACAGTTGTTATTGATACTCCACGAGGGCGACATGCTGGCGCAGTGGTTAGCACTGCTACCTCACGGTGCCGAGGACCTGGGTTCGAACCGCCGGGGCCACTGCTGTATAGAGTTTGCACATTCTCCGCGTGTCTGCGTGGATCTCACCCCAACCCAAACAGGGGCGGATTTAGCTCACTCGGCTAAATCGCTAGCTTACCAAGCAGGTCAGCAGCACGATTCGATTCCCGTACCAGCCTCCCGAACAGGCGCCGGAATGTGGTCACTATGGGCTTTTCACAGTAACTTCATTGAAGCCTACTCGGGACAATAAGCGATTTTTATTTCATTTTCATTGCATGTGCAGGATAGGTGAATTGGCCATGCTAAATTACCACTTGATTTGAAAAATTTAAAATAAAGTCCACGAGACCATATGTATTTTTATATTGCATTAGATCTTGTCACCACCATGCCTCCTTCGTGGAGTATTAATAACAACGTTGCACAGTGTAGTATAAACAGTGGCCAAATCAAGTGCGATATGAGCAGTGGCATGGTGTTACAGCAGTAACTGATACTGCACCTACGATAATGAAATAAAAGAGAAAATGCTGGAAAATCTCAGCAGGTCTGACATCATCTGTAGGGAGAGAAAAGAGCTAACGTTTCGAGTCCAATGACTGCTTTGACAAAGAGTCATTCGACTCGAAACGTTAGCTCTTTTCTCTCCCTATAGATGCTGCCAGACCTGCTGAGATTTTCCAGCATTATCTCTTGTGTTTCAGATTGCAGCATCCGCAGTAATTTGCCTTCATACTACAATGAAATGATACACTAAGCCAGACAATGCCTCTGTAGTTTACGAGGTGCAATCTCAGGTAATACCACACAGCACCGTGCATCATCGAAATATAAAAACATTTTAGATAGTAGTAGGAGAAGGAGAAGTAGGAATAGATGGAGGTTCCTCCATCCAACGTGATCACAATGGGTTCTCTATCAAAACCCCAATACATTTTCCACACACTTTGACACATTTAGTGTTCTATTTCCTTCTTAAATATATTCAGTAATATTGCCTGAAAAATGTTCATTTTTAGATTTTATGGATCGTGCCTCCATTTTCACTGCACTTCTTGTTATTGCTTCTGAGTCATGTCTCGGTAATTACTTGCCCAATGTTATCGAAATTGATATTCCACCAGCCACCTATCAATTGTTTATTCACTAGAAACTTTAAACTCATACTGGAACATCTGAAGGCACTTTCAGAATGGATGGTTTCCGAGGAGAAACAAGGGGGTCTGCTGTGTGCACACGGTGCAGCATTTGCCTGCGATCGGCTCGATCTCATACGTCCTTCCATGTTTGTGATTAGTTATTTCAAGTTCTTTCCTCGCAAATATATTTCAATATTTGTGTATCAATACAGCACTAAACACCAGAACACTTACAAATACGCAAACCACGTCAACGTATCCGTCAACTAAAAGCACAATATGTCAGATATTGAAAGAGACAGATTTTTATCATAGATCAGACTTCAGCTCAGAGTTAACAAGAGGTGTTTTGATTGATGGAGGGGCACAGAATTATCTTGGGGCTGGGAGGGACCGCAAAAGTTGCAGTCAGCAGTTCACCCCAGGGAACAAATTAAAGGCATGGACTCGTCTCTTAATTTGTTTATTCACCGATCTGTAACTAAAGGGCATGTTGGAATTTAATTGCCCCTCTGGAGACTCTCACTGGTATAAATGAGGGACCCTTTGGAAGTCTTGCAGACCTAGTATGTGCACCTTGCAGAATTCAATTGGTTCCTGAAAGACGATGCATGGACCAGCGAATGGACCATTTTATGCCATTTATTACCCGGCACTCGCTATTATTGGTGTCCCAGGTAAGAGCGGAATCTCAACTGCAATATTTATTTTTCTTCTGAATCTTCTTAACTCTTCCCTTTAAGGATCGTGCTGAAAGGTTTATTGCATTACGATATATTAGAGTGCATCACTTAATTTTGTATTACAGAGCAGGACAATAAATAGTCAATAAGTTACCCTTCACACTTATAGAACAATTGTTTATTAGACTGCAGAAATATGAGTTATAATGTTTAGCATTGTACGGACGTTATATTGTTAAACAGTGCAACACATTTGCTACAAATCGTTATTGAGCTGCAGGATGGCACAGGAATGGGGAGGGACTAGTCTAATAAGCCGCATGAGGTAATGGAGGCGATTCGAACATGTACCAAACTCTGAAAAGAGTACTGCGCACAGGCTCAGTCCCCTGCGCTTTCCCAATAACCCCTTCGCCTCACCTAACCTACACATCTGCTTTAGACACTGAGGGGCAATTTAGAATAGCCAATCCAGCTAAACTGCACATTGTTGGGCTGTGAGAGGCACCCAGGGGAAACCAGACAGATACAGGGAGAAAGTTAAAAATCTCCACACAGACAGTAACCCAAGGTCATAATTGAACCCAGGGCCCTGGCACTGTGATCGAAGGCAGTACATTTGCAATGGCTGAACGGGATGTGGTATGCGTTATTCATTAGGAAAAACAGTTTTGGATCATTGAATCATAACATTTACAGTGCACAAGGAGGCCATTCGGCCCATCGAATCTGCACTGGACCTTGAAAAGAGCACCCCACCCAAGCCCACACCTCCACCGTATCCCCATAACCCAGTAACACCACCCAACCTTCCTGGACACGTAAGGGCAATTTCGCATGGCCAATCCACTTAACCTGCACATCTTTGGAATGTAGGAGGAAACCGGAGCACTTGGAGGAGACCCACGCACACACATGGAGGATGTGAAGACTCTGCACAGACAGTGACCCAAGCCGGGAATGGAACCTGAGACCCTGGAGCTGTGAAGCAACTGTGCTAACCACTATGCTACCGTACCGCCCCTTTCAGTTGAGTTCACTGGCGATGCAAATTGGGAGTATAGACATATGAAAGTGGTAAATAAGGGTTTGAGCAGCTCTTAAGCTAAGGCAGACTTTCAGACCGGCGATAAAATGGGCTGTGGAGAAATGTCGAAATATGCAGTGTCGGTGCTTATGACCGACGGGTTTGGGAATGTGGGCGTTTGGAAGTTCAGCCCACCGTCAAACAAGACTTGAATATTGTAAATGGTCTCTAACTTTAGAGGATGGCCAGCCACGGGAATCGACCCAGTGGCCAGAGAGCGGAGTTTGTTGCAGGGACTGATTGAGATATTTTATGAATTGACAAACGTTTAATCCAGCATTGGATTTGCATCAAGTAGTAATGGTTTTGGAATAATTGAAATCTGGAGGTGCGAAATGGACAGGTCAGGAGGGTTTCGGTAGCGGAATGTATCAGGGAGTCGCTGGTTTTTGGAGTCTGCTCAGTGACGCCATTCTCTTTTCTCTTTTACAGCCAACTTGATGGCGATCATCATCCTATCCCGAGGACGGTGCGGACTCTCTCGGTGTATCACCTACTACCTGGTAGCGATAGCAGTGACTGATTTCCTTGTCATGGTCACCGCTGTTATCCTCAACCGGATTGGTGGCATTTACTGTAGGTACAGCGTCCTATCGATCACCCCCGGATGCGCTGTCAGCACCGTGCTCGTTTATGCGACCCGTGATGGTTCAGTCTGGCTGACCGTGGCCTTCACCTTCGACCGTTTTGTATCCATCTGCTGTCAGAGACTGAAGACCCGATACTGCACCGAGAAAACTGCATTGCTGGTCATAGGAATGGTCATTACCTTGAGCTACGTCAAGAACATCCCTTTTTACTTCACCTACCAGCCCTTGTACGTATTGGACGAGATTTCCTGGTTCTGTGATATTAAGTCCAGCTATTACACGATCCCGTCGTGGCAAGCTTATGACTGGCTCGACCACATATTAACCCCCTTTCTTCCGTTCTTCTTTATTCTGATGCTCAACGCCCTGACTGTAAGGCACATTGTAGAGGCCAGCAGAGCCCGCAGGAGGCTCAAGGGCTCAGAGAGTGACGGAGATCCAGAGATAGCCAACCGCAAGTAGTCGATTGTCCTGCTCTTCGCCATCTCGCTCAGCTTCCTCCTCCTCTGGGTCACATATGTTGGACATTTCCTGTACGTTCGGGTTACAGCTGAGGTCTACTTCACGGGTCTGGATTTCAATGATCCACACTTCATCTTTCAAGAAACGACCAACATGCTTCAGTTACTCAGTTCCTGCAACAACACCTTCATCTATGCAGTAGCGCAGACCAAGTTCCGAAATGAGCTGAAGAAGTTTCTCATTTTTCCCTTCGCCATTATCACTGGTTGCTTTAGGTTGAACAGTGCTTCATGATCATGTTAAAGACTATTAATATATTTAGATGTCGACAGAATCTGAAATCATATTTGTTTACAAAGATGTTACAGCCACACTATTTCATGCTCCTGAACAAAATAAACTATTTGCAAGACAATTTTATACTCCAGCTTTCGGAATTAACAGGAGGTACATATGAAATAGCAGGCAAAGAGTGGTCGAACAAACCACACTGCACGTTCAATGGCAGATGTAACAATTTTTTAAAAATGCTTATATTACAGTTTTTTATATCATACATTGTACAATGGACAAGGTTATGTGATGCGATTACAATATACAAGGACTTTACACCCACCCGCACCCACTCCTTGACCACCTCTGGCCCCTGTTTTTGTTGTTTAGAGATACTTTATTCGATCAGATAACGTAAAATAGGTGAAAGTCATCTATTTACATCAATGCAGCTCTTTCCCCTTCGCCTTCTCTTCTCCCACTTTTTAGATTGGCCCCGCTCCCCCTACCCCCGCCCCCATCCTTCGTCTCTATTTTGGTGTTTCTTTGGGAGTTCTTTTCTTTGTGGCCTTGCTCTAGGCCCCCGATTATCCGTTCTGGTGTTGCTCCAGCCTCCCCTCCTCTCTCCCTAACCTCCCTCCAAATCTCGTCCCCTCCCTATTTGTTCTCTGTTGTCTCGTTCGTTCGGTCCGCCCCCCCCCCCACAAACACACACACACATGCACAAACTTACCCTCCCCGCGCTCTTTTGGCTGTTGGCTTCGTAAAGATGTTGGAACGCGTGGTGAATTGTCTCCTCGTTTTTTGGAAGCCCTCCTCCTACCCTCAAATGGCAAATTTTATTTAATCCAGGTGGAGAAATTACGACACGTCTGCCACCCAGTCTGCTGTTGTGAGTCATGCTGTTGATCTTCAGCTGAGCAGGATTCCTCGGCGGACGATTAGGGAAGCAAAGGCAAGGGGGTCGACCCCTTTCCCTATGAATAGTTCTGGCTGGTTCGATACACCGAAGACTGCCATTCACCGGGCACGCGTCCACCCTCACAACCTTGGACATTGCCTCAATGAAGGCTGTCCAAAATCCGTCAAGTCTGGGGCATGCCCACAACATGTGGGTGTGGTTGGCTGCGGCTCCCTGGTGCCGTTCACATTTGTCCTCCACCTCCTTATTGTGGTTCTTGTCAGGTGCGATCTGTGCACTACTTTCAGTTGCATGAGGTTTAGCCTTGCATAAGCGAAGTTGGCCCTGTTCAGAGCTTCGGTCCAGAGTCTCCACTCGATTTCTGGTTTAGCTGACTCGGCTAAACTGTGGGTTCACCGCGCCAGGATCCCAGGTTCCATTCCTCGCTGGGTCACTCTCTGTGCGGAGTCTGCACATCCTCCCCGTGTGTGCGTGGGTTTCCACCGGGTGCTCCGGTTTCCTCCCACAGACCAAAGACGTGCAGTGTAGGTGGATTGGGCAAGCTAAATTACCCTTAGTGACCACAAAGGTTAGAAGGTTTATTGGGTTACGGGGATAGGCTGGAAGTGAGGGCTTAAGTGGGTTGCTGCAGTCTCGATGGCCGACTGGCCTCCTTCTGCAATGTATGTTCTATGTCCAGACCAGGTTAAAGTCCAACTGCTTTGTTTCAAACACTTGCTTTTGGAGAGCAGCTCCTTGGAGCAGTGCTCCGAAGGCTAGTGTTTGAAATAAACCTGTTGGACTTTAACCTGGTGTTGTAAGACTTCTTACTGTGCTCACCCCAGTCCAACACCGGCTTCTCCATATCGATGTTCCAGTGTTTGTTCCCGTTGGCAGCTGCAGCCTCTCTGTCAGTTCCGCTAAGATCGCTCGCCTGTCCTCTGTGTAGAAGTCCCCAACGGTCCCTGAGGAGATGGAAACAAGGCAGATCCCATGGATGCTCAGTTATTTTAGGCAGATGGTATCAGAGGGTTTTGAGCAGGCAGAGCATCCCGGAATTATGTCCAGTAAGTTCGTACGTTCATGGAGATGGTAGCAGAGTGAATGTGTCGATAGTTCAGTTGGCTGGCTGGCTGGTCGTGAAGCACACAGCGTGAGTTCAATTCCTGTGATTCATGCCCTCTCAACCTTGTCCCTCTGCTGAAGTGCATAGAACATAGAACATTACAGCGCAGTACAGGCCCTTCGGCCCACGATGTTGCGCCGTCCTGTGAAACCCCTCCAAAGTCCCTCTACACTATTCTGTTATCGTCCATATGTGTAGTGCAAATCTAAAGAGCTGGTCATCGACTTCAGGAAGCAAAGTACTGTAGACACCCCTGTCAGCGTCAACGGGGCCGAGGTGGAGATGGTTAGCAGTTTCAAATTCCTAGGGGTGCACATCACCAAAAATCTATCCTGGTCCACTCACGTCGACGCTATCACCAAGAAAGCACAACAGCACCTATACTTCCTCAGGAAACTAAGGGAATTCGGCATGTCCACATTAATCCTTACCAACTTTTACAGATGCACTATAGAAAGCATCCTATCGGGCTGCATCACAGCCTGGTATGGCAACTGCTCGGCCCAGGACCGCAAGGAACTTCAGAGAGTCGTGAATACCGCCCAGTCCATCACACGAACCTGCCTCCCATCCATGGACTCCATCTACACCTCCCGCCGCCGGGGGAAAGCGGGCAGCATAATCAAGGATCCCTCCCACCCGGCTTACTCACTTTTCCAACTTCTTCCATCGGGCAGGAGATACAGAAGTCTGAGAACACGCACGAACAGGCTCAAAAACAGCTTCTTCCCCACTGTCACCAGACTCCTAAATGACCCTCTTATTGACTGACCTCATTAACACTACACCCTGTATGCTTCAACCGATGCCAATGCTTATGTAGTTACATTGTATATCTTGTGTTGCCCTATTATGTATTCTCATGTATTTTCTAGAATTTTGTTTAATTCCCTTTTCTTCCATGTACTGAATGATCTGCTGAGCTGCTTGCAGCAAAATACTTTTCACTGTATCTCGGTAAACGTGACAATAAACAAATCCAGTCCAATCCAAACTCTCAGCTAAAATCACCATGAATCAGCTCTCTCGCAAAACGAAAGAGCAGCCATGGCCCTCGGGAACTTTTGTTACCTTTGATCGGAGGGAATTGAGCATCAAGAGAGGCACCCTGGAGTGAGTGCAGGGGGATGGTGTCAGAGGGAATGTAGCCGGGAGAGAAGATCCCTGGGGTGATATTCAGTGAGTTCAGGGGATGGTATCAAAGTGAATGGAGCAGGGAGAGAGGATCCCTGGTGTGATGATCAGCGAGTTCAGCGGGATGGTATCAGAGGGAATGGAGCAGGGAGAGAGGATCCCTGGTGTGATGATCAGCGAGTTCAGCGGGATGGTATCAGAGGGAATGGAGCAGGGAGAGAGGATTCCTGGTATGATGATCAGCGAGTTCAGCGGGATGGTATCAGAGGGAATGGAACAGGGAGAGAGGATCCCTGGAGTGATGGTCAGAGAGTTCAGGGGGATGATATCGGAGGGAATGGAGCAGGGAGAGAGGATCCCTGGGGTGATGTTCAGTGAGTTCAGGGGGATGATAGCAGAGTGAATGGAGCAGGGCGAGAGGATCCCTGGTGTGATGTTCAGTGAGTTCAGGAGGATGGTATCAGAGAGAATGGAGCAGGGAGAGAGGATCCCTGGTGTGATGATCAGTGAGTTCAGGAGGATGGTATCAGAGGGAATGGAGCCGGGAGAGAGGATCCCTGGTGTGATGATCAGTGAGTTCAGGAGGATGGTATCAGAGGGAATGGAGCAGGGAGAGAGGGTCCCTGGGGTGATGATCATTGAGTTCAGGAGGATGGTATCAGAGGGAATGGAGCCGGGAGAGAGGATCCCTGGTGTGATGATCAGTGAGTTCAGGGGGATGGTATCAGAAGGAATGGAGCCGGGAGAGAGGATCCCTGGGGTGATGTTCAGTGAGTTCAGGGCAATGGTATCAGAGGGAATGGAGCAGGGAGAGAGGATACCTGGGGTGATGCTCAGTGAGTTCAGGGCAATGGTATCAGAGGGAATGATCAGGGAGAGAGGATCCCTGGGTGATGTTCAGTGAGTTCAGGATGATGGTATCACAGTGAATGGAGCAAGGAGAGAGGATATCTCGGGTCATGCTCAGTGAGTTCAGGGGGATGATAGCAGAGTGAATGGAGCCGGGAGAGAGGATCCCTGGGGTGTTCAGTGAGTTCAGCGGGATGATATCAGAGGGACTGAAGCCGGGAAAGTGGATCCCTGGGGTGATGTCCAGTGAGTTCAGCGGGATGATAGCAGAGTGAATGGAGCAGGGCGAGAGGCAGGAGAATGGGGATGAGAAAACATCAGCTATGATTGAATGGCGGAGCAGACTTGCTGGGCCGAGTGGCCGAATTCTGCTCCTATGTCTTGTTGTTTTATGGTGTTATACCTGGGGTGATGTTCAGTGTGTTCAGCGGGATAGTATCAGGCAGAATGGCGCAGGGAGATGCCTGGCTGATACTCAATGAGTTCAGGGCGATGGTATCAGAGGGAATGGAGGTTATTATCGATCAATGCATCCTCGAAAATGGAGACAGTGTCAGTTTTAAATGGGCCAAAATGTAAAGTTTGAAGCAGTCAGTGATTTTGTTTGAACCAGAAAGTGCAGTTTGCGCATGTGCCAGGACAGGGCGATAAAGTGTCTATTTGTATGTTTCAAAGGGAATTTCGAGTTGATTCTCTCTATTGGATCGGCCATATTCTCTGGCCGTTTCTGCTCTCTAGTGTATCTTTTCGGCCCCAAACTCAAGTAATATTTGGAAATTCGTACTCGATTTTATGTTGTGTGCGATATACTTTCTAGCCTTTACGGCTCTCCCAAGGGTTTACGCCCTCTGTTCTGTCTGCCTTATATACATAGCCTGCCTTGGGATTATTTATTCGGTCAACATGGAGAATGTTAACCCGTGCTGCAGCGACCCTGGAAGTGTTTAATGAGACAGTGTGAAGGAAACGTTTCTTCTCCATTCACTGGCTTGATTCGGTGTCTGAAGAAGCAGAGCCCCCTCTCTTCAGAATTACCTGACATGTGACTGTGACTGACCAGAGTACGACTGAAATCACCTCGATTCTCCTCGCTCTGCAATGATTCTGTCTCCGGGGTACACGCAGGTGATGCAGTGATTCTTTCACAACAGGGGAAATATTTGTCTGGGAAAGCGAAACACTGCAATAAGGGGAATGGGCCGTCGTCAGGGGACTTTGGAGAAAGGAGTTCAGAAAAGTCACATTTGGTTCATTTTTCATTCAGGATTTATTGAAAAATTTGGAGAAAGTTTAACAGAAATGTTAATTTTCAAGTTAACAAAGAGCAAGATTACGATTGAGCGTGACATTGAGAAGAGAACACATCAGCTCTGAGCTGCCAAATGAATGTACAACAGACACCAGAAAGAGGGAACAGGAGCTCAAAATATAGGGAAGGCAATAATTGAGAATAAGGAATTAAAAACGTTACTTATTTTCAAATGGAAATCAAACTACAGGACAATTATAATCGAAAATTGCAATACGTCCATATTATTTCGTATTTTTCAAACAGAAAAATATTATAAAGTCACCAGAGGGCATTTCATGATTTCGTAACAGAGATCTTGATAAACAGCTGAATAAAATGTACGACATCCATATCAATAAATACGACATCCAAAATTCAGCCGATCACTTGATCTGTAAAAACAGAAAAAACAATGAAGCAGATGTTTGTGATCTGGGACATTAATATTTTATATATGAAAAGTTCAGTGAGTTGTCAAACTGCTTCGATCAGCTAAAGTGTGAGTGGATCGAATGCTCTCACCTTCACTAGGGTGACTGCAGCGCTGTAGGACATGCTCAGGAAGAACAGGGTGATGAATGTGGAAGCGGTTGTCAAGATGTTACCATTATCATCCTCATAGTCTTCAGTCCGGATGCTGTCTATAGAATCGAAGGGGATATAGCCGAAAATTGTTAAATTGCACTTTCATTCAGGGTATCTTTCAGAATTATATATAAATATTATCCTTTATCTTTCTGAAGTAATTTTAGTAATTTACTTTTCATTGTACATTGTTAAATTCGCGATACTCAGAAACCGATCTCTGCATCAATCTCCACAGCCGTTCGTCCTTTACGTTGCTCAAACAGTCCGTGTCACAAAACACAGCCGCTTTTGTTCAATTTCAGTTTGTTTTAGAACAATTTGGTATAATTGGAGATTATTATGATTGATACTGAGGGACGTTCATTCAGCTTCTTATTTCGACACTGTGAATGTTGCCGCTAAGAACCCGGACGTCAGTTCCCATCTTATTTGTTTATTTGCGATGGAAACATTTGTTATGTCGTTTACTGCAGCCAATTTCTCAGTCAGAACATTGTTTCAGTGCGTCGTGGGATCATTATGGAATGGGGATATGTTTTGATTGGTATGCCCATTCAAACAGTTACATTAGAAATAAACTGTCATCTTGTTGTTTCTTTTTGTGCTTAAGTAACTCGTGATTTGCCTTTATCTGTTTGTCTCTCGCAATGTGTGTTTGAACATTAATGTGAGTGTTGATGTGCAATGTGTTTTCATCTGTGATTGCCTGTATATTTTGTGATTCTATCAATGTGTATGTACGAATGAGTTATTTTTGTCTTAAAACCTTTGTTTATTTACGAATAGTTGTGTTAATGCGTGCTTATGTGTTCATGCCTGCTAATATATGTAGTAATATGTTTATTTGTGCGCCATCTATCTATCAATGTGTGTATGCACATGCGTGTGCATGTGTGTCTCCGTGAGTGCATTCATGTGTATATTAACGTGTTGATAGATTTATATGCCTATGTTTGTAAATGTGTTTATGTCCCCTTGTATGCTACTATGCATTTTAGTGTTCTTGAACATAGAACATAGAGTCCCTCCAATGCAGAAAGAGGCCATTTGGTCCTTTGAGTCTGTACCGACCCTCAGAAAGGGCACTCTACACTCTGTGTTTGTGCGTCCATATAGGCCATTAATGTGCGTGTTCATGTGTTTATACATTTGTGTTAATGTGTATGACAGTGGACGTCATTGTGTCTGCACGAATGTATCAGACAGCGTGTGCTAATGTATATTTTCATGGTTACATCTGTGTTTCGGTCCTTTTGTGATTCTGCTTCTCTTGCAAATAATATATTTGCTTTTGCGTCTGTTCGTACGCATGTGTGAATCTGCATGATGGTTATTACTGTGTGAGCGAGCGTGTGTTTGTCTGTGTGCGTGTGTGTATTTTATGCGGGTCTGCATGTGCTCGCATACGACAAACGCACTGTGTTAGCATATGAGGCAGCATGGTAGCACAGTGGTTCTCAGCACCAGGGTCCCAGGTTTGATTCCCGGCTTGGGTCACTGTCTGTGCGGAGTCTGCACGTGCTCCCCATGTCTGCGTGAGTTTCCTCCGGGTGCTCCAGTTACCTCCCACATGTCTCGAAAGACGTGCTGTTCGGTGAATTGGACATTCTGAATTCTCTCTGTCTCCGCGAGCAGGCGCCGGAATGTGGCAACTAGGGGATTTTTACAGTAACTTCATTGCAGTGTTATTGTAAGCCTACTTGTGACAAGAAAGATTATTTTTTTAAAACAGTAAATGGGGCATTACACGTTTGAAAAATTGTGTTGTTTGAAGGTATATTTACACCATGGTTTGTCTGATGCAAGGTTACAACCTATGACCAGTAAGTAAGAAACGACTTGCATTGTTGAAAGCTGAGTCCTTACATTAAAGACTCACTCCCTTCCGAATTCTCCGCTCGGGGAATGGGAGGGGAGAAATATTGAAACATTGAAAACAGGTGCATGAGGCGGCCACTCAGCCCTTCGATCCTGCACCACCATTCAATATGATCATGGCTGATGATGCAAATTCAGTATCCCACACCCGCTTTCTCGCCATTATCCTTGCATGTTAGCACAGTGGTTAGCACTGTTGCTTGCAGGTTCGATTCCCGCCTTGGGCCACTGTCTGTGAGAAGTCTGCACGTTTTCCCCGTGTGTGCATGGGTTTCCTCCGGGGGCCCCAGTTTGCTCCCGCAAGTCCCGAAAGACGTGCTTGTTAGTTAATTTGGACATTCTGAATTCTCCCTCTGTGTACCCAAACAGGCGCCGGAATGTAGCGACTAGGGGCTTTTCACATCAACTTCACTGCAGTGTTAATGTAAGCCTACTTGTGACAATAAATATCATTATTATCCCTTTAGTCGCAAGGGCCACGTCCAGCTCCCTCTTGAATATATCCAAGGAACTGGCCCCAACAGCTTTCTGTGGTAGAGAATTCCACAAGTTCAGAACTTTCTGAGAGAAGCTGGATTCTCTGTCGGACGGATGCTCCGTTTTGCTGGCAGCTTGGGGGGGGGGGGGGGTTTCCCGACGGCGTAGGACAGCACCACAATGGAAAACCCCATTGACCAGCCGGCGTAACAAAGCATCCGGCCGGCGGGATGAAACAGAAATGTGACACGGCAGGGTGGATAATCCACCATTCTTCCTCACCTCAACCCTGAATGGCGTCCTGCTTATTCTTAGGCTGCGACCCCTATTTCTGGACGTCCCCAACATTGGGAACTTTCTTCACGCATCTAGCCAGTCCAGTCCCATCAGGATATTATATGTTTCTTTGACATTCCCTCTCATTCTTCTAACCTCCAGCGAGTACAAACCCAGTTGATCATGTCTTTTTTCATATGTCAGTCCTCCCACCCCGGTGATTACTCTGGTGAACCTTCGCTGGACACCGTCAGTAGCAAGAATTTCCTACCTCAAACTGGACCAAAACTGCACACAATGTTCAAGGTGTGGTTTCACCAAGTCCTGTATAACTGCAGCAATACATTCCAACTCTTATACACAAATCCTCTCGCTATGAAGGCTAGCTTGCCATTAACTTTCCTCACCTGCTGTACCCGCGCCACAATCTTAGGCGACCATTCCACCATGACACCCAGGTCTCGTTGCAATTCTACTTTTCCTAAACTGCCACAATTCAGATAATAATTTGTCTTTCTGTTTTTTCCATCAAAGCGGATAACCTCACATTTAACCACATTATATTGCATTTGCCAAGTGGTTTCTCACTCATCCAGCCTGTCCAAGTAACCATGAAGCCTCTCTTGACAGCACACACTGCCAGCAAACTTAGTATTCTTTGCAAATCTTGAAATATTGCCTGCAATTCCTTCGTCAAAACAATTAATGAATATTGGGCAGTGTGGTAGCACAAGTGGATCGCACCGTGGTCCCAGGTTCGATACCCCGCGGGGTCACTGTCTGTGCAGAGTCTGCAGGTTTTCCCCATGTCTGCTTAGGTTTCCTCCGAATGCTCCGATTTCCTCCCACAGTCCAAAGGTGGATTGACCATTCTATATTGCCCTTAGTCAACAAAAAGGTTAGGAGGGATTATTAGGCTACGGGACAGGGTAGACGTGAGGGTTTAAGTGGGTCGGTGCAGACTCGATGGGCAAAATAGTCTCCTTCTGCACTGTATGTTCTATGTATTCTGAACAGCTGGGGGTCCCAGCACTGAAACCTGCGGTAAATAACCTGTGAGTTCATTGTTTCTTTCTCCCTGCTGGGTTCAGCAGTTTCCTTTTCGATTCGCGGCTTTGAGGAGATGGCCATACAATCAGCTGCCTAATGCACTTTCTCCTCTCTTTCTTTGTGACGTGCAGCAAAATAGTTTCAGGCTTTGCTCTTCAGTTTTCTCTGTTGGGGAAGTGGTGTACGATGGATTAGCTAATACCCCTCCCCTCCCTCTGTTGGGGAAGTGGGGTACAGTGGATTAATTTATGCCCTCCCACGCTCTTTTTTGGGGAAGTGGGGATACAGTGGATTAACTAATGCCCCTCCACTCTCTGTATTGGTGAAGTGTGCGTATGGTAGATTAACAAATGCCCTTCCCTATCTCGTTGTTGGGGAGTGGCGGTCTAGTAGATTAACAAATTTCCCTCCGGTTCTCTTAGTTGGGGAAGTATAGTGGATTAACTATTGCCCCTCCACCTCTCTTTGTAGTGGTGTGCGGGTACTATAGCTATAGATTAAGTAATGCCAATCCCCCTTTCTTTGTAGGGGATATGGCGGATCACTGGCTTCTCTAATGCCCCTCCCCCTCTCTATACTGGGGAGTGTGGGTCCAGTAGATTAGCAAACGCCCTCCCCCTCAATTTGTTGGGGAATTAACTACATTAAATACAGTGAATGAACTGGTGCCCCTCCTCGAGCTCTGTTGAGGAAGTTGTGGTACAGTGGTTTAAGCATTTACCCTCCAATTTGTTTGTTGTGGAAGCGGAGATACAGTGCAAAGCTAATGGCCTTCACCGATATATTTTGTGGAAATGGAATTACAGTGAGTTAACTAAAGCCCCTCATCCTCCCTTTGTTGGGGTACAGTGGGGGTAAGTGGAATCACTAATATCCCTCGCCTCTCTATGTTGGGAAAGTGGGGTTACAGTGGATTAACTAATGCTAATCCCCAGCTCATTGCTGGTGACGTGGGGTAAAGCACAACTAAAAATGCCCCTCCCACGCGCTTCTGGGGAAGTGGGCTATATTTGGTTAAATAATCCCCTTCCACTATCTTTTTTGGTGAAGGGGGCACAATGGATTGTCTAGTTATCCTGCCCGTCTCTGTGTCGGGGTAATGGCGGATCAATGGGTTAACTAATGGCCCTCCCCAGCTCTTTGTTGGGGAAGCGCGGGTACAGTGGATTAGCTAATGTTCCTCCTCCCTGTATTTGTTGGGTGAATGGGGGGACCGTCGATTAACTAATGCCCAACATCTTTCTTGGGGAAATGTGGTTACAATGCATAAAGTAATACCCCTCCCCATCTCTTTGTTGGGGAAGCGCAGATTTGTGAGGCAAGCGGGTTACTACGGAGTAGGTAATGTCCCTCTCCCTCTCTTTGTTGGAAAAGTGGGGAGCAGTGCATTAACAATTCCCCTTTCCCCTCTCTTTGACGGTGGATTGATGGTCCATGTTTCTGTTTGATCCTCAATTCAATTCCAGTGGGTGTGATGCAACATAGAACATAGAACATAGAACGATACAGCGCAGTACAGGCCCTTCGGCCCTCGATGTTGCACCGACATGGAAAAAATCTAAAGGCCATCTAACCTACACTATGCCCTTATCATCCATATGCTTATCTAATAAATTTTTAAATGCCCTCAATGTTGGCGTGTTCACTACTGTTGCAGGTAGGGCATTCCACGGCCTCACCACTCTTTGCGTAAAAAACCCACCTCTGACCTCTGTCCTATATCTATTACCCCTCAATTTAAGGCTATGTCCCCTCGTGCTAGCCACCTCCATCCGTGGGAGAAGGCTCTCGCTGTCCACCCTATCTAACCCTCTGATCATTTTGTATGCCTCTATTAAGTCACCTCTTAACCTTCTTCTCTCTAATGAAAACAACCTCAAGTCCATCAGCCTTTCCTCATAAGATTTTCCCTCCATACCAGGCAACATCCTGGTAAATCTCCTCTGCACCCGTTCCAACGCTTCCACGTCCTTCCTATAATGAGGCGACCAGAACTGTACGCAATACTCCAAATGCGGCCGTACTAGAGTTTTGTACAACTGCAACATGACCTCATGGCTCCGGAACTCAATCCCTCTACCAATAAAGGCCAACACACCATAGGCCTTCTTCACAACCCTATCAACCTGGGTGGCAACTTTCAGGGATCTATGTACATGGACACCGAGATCCCTCTGCTCATCCACACTACCAAGAATTTTACCATTAGCCAAATATTCCGCATTCCTGTTATTCTTTCCAAAGTGAATCACCTCACACTTCTCCACATTAAACTCCATTTGCCACCTCTCAGCCCAGCTCTGCAGCTTATCTATGTCCCTCTGTAACCTGCAACATCCTTCCGCACTGTCTACAACTCCACCGACTTTAGTGTCGTCTGCAAATTTACTCACCCATCCTTCTGCGCCCTCCTCTAGGTCATTTATAAAAATGACAAACAGCAACGGCCCCAGAACAGATCCTTGTGGTACGCCACTCGTAACTGAACTCCATTCTGAACATTTCCCATCAACTACCGCTCTCTGTCTTCTTTCAACTAGCCAATTTCTGATCCACATCTCTAAATCACCCTCAATCCCCAGCCTCCGTATTTTCTGCAATAGCCGACCGTGGGGAACCTTATCAAACGCTTTACTGAAATCCATATACACCACATCAACTGCTCTACCCTCGTCTACCTGTTCAGTCACCTTCTCAAAGAACTCGATAAGGTTTGTGAGGCATGACCTACCCTTCACAAAACCATGCTGACTGTCCCTAATCATATTATTCCTATCTAGATGATTATAAATCGTATCTTTTATAATCCTCTCCAAGACTTTACCCACCACAGACGTTAGGCTCACCGGCCTATAGTTACCGGGGTTATCTCTACTCCCCTTCTTGAACAAAGGGACCACATTTGCTATCCTCCAGTCCTCTGGCACTATTCCTGTAGCCAATGATGACCTAAAAATCAAAATTTGAAACTACCATCAATTATAACGAGATAGACAATGAGAGTAGGAGGAACACGGAAATCTAAATGTGATGTGTTTATCTGAAATGGGATTTTTAAAAAAATAAGCTTAGAACACTCAACTTTTTCCCAATTAAGGGGCAATTTAGCTTTGCAAATCCATCTATCTTGTAAACGTTGGAGTTGTGGGGGCGAAACCCACGCAGACACGGAGAGAATGTGAAAACTCCACATGGACAGAGACGGGATTTGAAACCTGGTCTTCATCATTGCAGGCAGCAGTGCTAACCACTGCACCACTACGCCACCGTGCCACTCGCGCCTAAAATGGGAACTTGTCTGATTTCCCATCAATAAATATACTTTGCGCAATCCTGTTATGAATTAGTTTGACTCTGCCTGTACACCAGGTGATTTCTATTTTTTTCATGTACCCACTTGTTTATGTTCCAATCTACCGGCTCGTATATCTTTGGGCTGTGGGGGTGAGACCCACACAGATACGGGGAGAATGAGCAACTCGACATAATAGTAACCCGAGGTGGGATAGAACAGGCTCCTCGGGACCGTGAGGCAGCAGTTCTAAACATTACGCCACTGTGTCATTCCCTGCACTGAACATGGGTCCGAGATCTGTACAAATCTGAGTCTAATTGAAGATGTCTGACACCAGGAAAGCGGATGCACTATTAATAAAACGCTGTGTCGTTCAATCACATTTGGAGGGGGATCAAAAAAATCTTTATTCTTTCTATTGTAGTTCGAAATATAACCAATAGTTTCTCATTTACATTAATTAACGGTGTCAATTAGAGCCAAGGGAAACGCTTAAAAAACTCAGTTTACCGCTGGATTTATTAACCGTTCTGTTGATGATCTTCAAGGGGATGGCTTCATGTCCCACCACACAGGAGTAAGAAGCGCCGCTGGCCCACTCCTCCGCTGCAATGGATAACAGGCTGTACATGAAGAAGGAGCTATTGTCGTTCTCCGCCATCACCTCGGTGTTCTTGTAGTTCCCGGGATTCACCGGCATGTCATTGACGGTCCACTTGACGAAGATCTCTCGGGGGGAGAAACCTCTCACTAAGCAGCTGAGGGAGACGAATCTCTGAGCGGAGACGTCTTCAGTCGGGGGCAGGAGGACAGAAACGGACGGTTCCCGCGGGTTGGGATCTGCAGAAATGTACAATAAATGTTAATAAAATGGGGAATTCCGGAGACAATGGAACCGCGGGTTAGATGTGGGAGAAATGTGTTTTGTGTTGGATTTTAAAGGTTTCCATTTCCCACTTTGGGATCTGTCCGGTTTCCCAGCTCGGAGCAGAGGTGGACACAATCCTTTTCCCTGAGAATTTACGGACTGGAACAGAAAGTTTCAGAAAGTGTATGGCATGGAAACAGGCCATTCGGACCCACTGTCCTGTGCTGATGTATCAGCTCCACACACCGGAACCCCGCCCGCCCCTACGCCACCCCCCCCCTCCCCCCGCCCCCCGCCATCGCCGCCACCACATTACTCCCAGAGGATTGTAAAACTGCCAATGGAACACCCTGATTGATTCCAAAAGGGAGTCAAGAGCATGTAACTGTAGGCCACTGACATTAACATCTGTCAGTGGCAATCCCTTAGTGTCCATTATAACGATGTAATAGCACAGCATTTAGAAATACACAATATCATCAAATGGAGTCAGCACAGTTTCCTGACACAAAATTGGCAGAGTTGCTGATAGTGCCGAGGATGGTTTAGCACAGAGGGCTAAACAACGGGTTTATAATGCCCATCAATGCCACCGGAGCGTGTTCAATTTATTACCGGCCTCTCTGAACAGCCGCCGGAATGTGGCGACTAAGTGCTTTTCACAGTAACTTCAGTGAAGCCTACTGGCTATTATTATTATGAAGGGGAAATCATTCTCAACAAATTGATTGCAATTAATTGAGGTGATAACAAGCAGCCTAGAGAAAGCGGAGCCAGTAGATATAATATACATTAATTTCGAAACAGCGTTTGATAAGTTAATGTACTATTGCCACGTTTGCAGGGGGTAGGTTTTCAGGACTGGAGGTAATCGATGAAGTATACGGATTGCCTAAGAGAAATGGGTTCAGATACCTGCAGGTAAGGTGGTGGTGGCGGTGGGGCGGGGGGGGGGGGGGGGTCGGGGGGTTCCGGTGGGAGGAGCGAGGTGTGGTCCTTCCCAGAGCTGCCACCTCCGGTGTTGCACGATAAGCTGCTGACTGAGGATAATATTGGAGAGGGGAGTGTCCAACATGTATGAAGAGCTGATAGACATAGAGGCCGTTCTGGAGGAGAAGATCAAGCGCAAATGGTAGGAGGGGTTGGTGAGGGGGTGCGGTCCGGGGCATGGAAGGTACCTTCAGGAGGGTGAGCGCATCCTCGTCGTGTGCAGGTTGAGCCTCATCCAATTTAAGGCGGTGCACAACCCCCACATGAGGGTCACGAGGATGAGCCGTTTTTTTGCTGCGGTGGACGAAGAATGAGTGGCCCACCTTGGCATTTGCCTCCCTGATAGCCCGGGGACGGATTTTGCTCAGCTGGCGATTCTGACCGCTGCCATAGATGGGGATGTGGTTGAGCAAGCTGGCAGATTTCCTGCATTTGGAGAAGATAAAGTTCGCCTTACGTGAAGCTGAACAGGGGTTCACCCGGTGTGGAAGGCATTTATTATTTCTTCATGGTGAATTAAAGTTTCAGCCGGAGGAGAGTTAGGGGTTGTTCTCGTTGTGCGGGGGTGGGGGTGGGGGCAAAAATTGAAGGGGCGGGTAGATTGGTGGGATGGGTGTTAGGGAATATGGTAGATCTGGGGTGTTTATTGTACCTGGGGGGAGTTTTTTCCATCTTTTAATTTCTTACAATTAAGGGCCAGTATAGCGTGGTCAACCCACCTACCCTGCAACCTTGGGGTTGTGGGGGTGAAACTCACGCAGACGCAGGGAGAATGCGCAAAATCCACACGGACAGTGACCCGGGTCCAGGATCAAATCCAGATCCTCTACACCATGAGAAAGCCGTGCTAACCACTGCGCCACCATGTCACCCTTGGAGTTATTTCTATCATAATGTTATTGTGATGTTTTCTATGATTTTTATATTTGTATGCAAAACGCCCTTTACTGAAAATATTTTTTTAAATAAGGAAAGCAAGTGGCGAGAATGACACAGGTAATCTACACAGGGATAGTCAGATTAAGTGATTGGGGGGAAACTTACCAAAAGGAACATGATGTAGGAAAATGTGAGATTATACCTCCTTCGATAGGAGGAATAAAGGAGCTGAATGTTATTTAGATGGAGAAAGGCAGCAGAAAACTGTACCGAAGAAGGATTTGTCATCCTCCTGCAGACATCGCAAAAAGCTAGCATGATAGTTGTTGGGTAACAGGGAAGGTGCATTGAATGTTGAGCTTTATTTTGAAGGGAATGCTATATAAAAATAGCGAAGTGTTGATAAAACTACACAGTGCACCAGCAAAATCACACCTGATGTTCTTTGAACACTTTGGGAAGGATGACATATTGGTTTTCGAAGCAGTCCAGAGAATGTTCATGATGTTGATCCCGGGTATGGATTTTCTTATGAAGAGTGGCTGAGTAGATTGGGCCTATACTCACTGGAGATTAAAAATATGAAGGCGACCTAATTGCGACATAAATCATTCTCAGACGGTTTGACAGGGTAAATGCCGAAAGGTTCCTATCCCTTGTGGAAGATTCTTGGACCTGAGGATTTAATCTTAAATGAAGGCATCGCCATTTAAGGCAGACATGAGGAGGAATTTTTTTTCTCGGTTGGCAGCGTATCTGTGGAATTCTGTGGTGCGAAAGGTGTAGGAATTGCATCGTTCAGTGTGTTCAAGGCTGAGATAGGTGGATTTTGAATCAGTAAGGAAATAAAGGGATATGGGGTTAAGGCAGGAAAGTGGAATTGAGGATTGCCTGAGATCAGTCACGGTCTCGCTGAATGCCAGCCAGTCTCAATGGACCCAATGGCCTTGATCTGCTCTTACATCTTCTAGTCGATGGCCTTGCTCCATCTAAACCCAATATCACCGCCTTCAATTCACTGTTCAGTCGTCTGCATATTATTTTCCACCTTATCGTCTGCCACTCCAGATTGTTTAGTTAGTGGAATTATCAATCAAAGTAGATCAGAAATACACTGAATGCGAAATATTGACCGTTGCACTGACACTAGAAATAGACACAATGGCTCACTTATTGCTTTAATCTCAACGCTCACCTATTTTCTTATGGATCGAATTACTCAAAGGAGTTGGCAGGTCCTGATGTCTCGCCACACAGTCAAACACAGCCCCACTTAGCCAAGCTTGTGTCGAGATGTTTAATTTGCTGACCACGCTCTCAGTATCTGCCCCAGGCTGGTCGGCAATCTCTGATTTCAGCGGCTTCTTCGCTTCACTCCAGGACACGTTGACTCCATAAGGAGCATTCGAAATGACGCAGGTTATGGTTACAGTCGTCTCCAGTAAGACCTGTTCTATTGGTGGTGGCAGTATTGTTACTGAGGCAATAGTGCAAAGGGAAGGATCTGTGAATGAAAACATGAAAATCAACCCACGTTTCATCTTCAGAATCAGGACAGTGGTATTCAACCTTGACTCTCTAAATGGGAATGAATCAACTTCGAAATAACAACCTCGAAAGATCGTCGATGAACAGAACTGGCTTTGTTATAGAAGACACAGAGTAATGGTGGAAGGGTTTTTTTTCTAAATGGATATCTGTAATTAGTGGTGTTCAGCAGAGATCAAAGATCTGGAGACAAATGTGGGTGGTCTGTTAACAAGTTTGCGGATGACACAAAATTGGCGGAATTGCCGATTGTTCCGAGGGTGGTCAGAGGGTATAAGTGGGATAGATAGATTGGAGACTTGGGCACAGAAATAGCAGACGGAGTTTAATCCGGACAAATGTGAGGTGATGCATTTTGGAAGATCATATGTGGTTATGAATTATACCGTAAATGGCAGAACGCTTGGACCATTAACATACAAAGGGACCTTGGCATGCAGGTCCACAGTTCTCTAGTGGCAACATAGGTGGCCAAGGTGATTATGAAGGCAAATGGCATGCTTCCCTTCATCAGCCAGGGCATTGAGTGCAGGAGTTTGGAAATCATGTTGCAGCTATATAAAAGTTTGGTTCGGCTGCATTTGGAGTATTGCATGCAGTTCTGGTCACGACATTATCAGAAGAACGTGGAAGCTTTGGAGAGAGTGCAAAGAAGGTTCACCAAGAT
Source organism: Scyliorhinus canicula (assembly GCF_902713615.1). Taxonomy (NCBI): domain Eukaryota; kingdom Metazoa; phylum Chordata; class Chondrichthyes; order Carcharhiniformes; family Scyliorhinidae; genus Scyliorhinus; species Scyliorhinus canicula. The sequence goes on from NW_024055487.1 coordinate 309,863, forward strand.
GTTGCCTGCTCTTGAAGGTGTTGGCTATGAGGAGCATTTGAAAAAAACTAGGAATGCTTTTACTGCCAAGACGGAGGCTGAGGGGACACCGGATAGAGGTCTACAAAATTATGAGAGAATTAGGCAGGTTTGCTGTCAGAGGCTTTTTTCAAGGATGGAGTGTCAATTACAAGGGGCCACAGGTTAAAGATGAGAGAGGGAAAGTTTACGGGAGATGTGCGGATAGGTTTTATCGCGCAGAGAGTGGTGGATGTCTGGTATGCACTGCCAAAGGATGTGGTGGAACCCGGCACATTAGCAACATTTAAGAACTATCTGGATGGATACATGAATAGGGAGTAAATAGAGGGATATGGACCGAGTAAGGACAGAGGGTTCTTTTTAGATAGGGCACATTGAGCGGCGCAGGCGTGGAGGACTTTGCTGTACTTTTCTTTGTTCTTTGTACAGTGGTAAGCAGCGTGTCTGTGAAACCTATTATAGAATAGGGGCTGGTTTAGCTCACAAGGCTCACAAGCTCACAAGGCTAAATCGCTGGCTTTTAAAGCAGACCAAGCAGGTCAGCAGCACGGTTCGATTCCCGTACCAGCCTCTCCGGACAGGCGCCGGAATGTGGCGACTAGGGGCTTTTCACAGTAACTTCATTGAAGCCTACTCGTGACAATAAGCGATTTTCATTTTCATTTCAGAATCACTACCGTGAAGAAGTGCACCAATCGGTCCATCGAGTCTGCACCGACCCTCGAAAGAGCACCCTACCAACAACCACTCCCCCGCCCTTCCCCATAACCCTATGGCCCCATGGAACCGTTAGACTCTAAGGGACAATTGTGCACGGCCAATCTACCTAACCTGCCCATCTTTGGACTGTGGGAGGAAACGGAGCACCCGGAGGAAACCCAAGCAGACTCGGGGAGAATGTAGAAACTCCTTACAGGCAGTCAGCCAAAACCAAAATCGAAACCAGGGTCGTGGCGCTAAGATGTAGCAGTGCTAATCGCTATTCTCATTGTCAAAGTCGTTCAGCCCTGGAATCCTTCTAACAACTGCATTGCAGTATTCCCAATGCAGAATACACTGTTCCTGATCTCTGGAATGGAGTAATGAAGGCTGATTTATAAATAGGTTGGATGAACTTTCCAACACTTTCCCCCGGAGCTGTCAGCAGTAAAGCGTTCCAGACACCCGCTGCCTCTCAAATCCAAGATTCTTGGTAGTGAGGATGAGCAGAGAGATCTCTGTGTCCATGTACATAGATCCCTGAAAGTTGCCACCCAGGTTGAGAGGGTTGTTAAGAAGGCGTACCGTGTGTTAGCTTTTATTGGTAGAGGGATTGAGCTTCTGAGCCATGAGGTCACGTTGCAGTTGCAGGGGCTGTTTAGCTCACTGGGCTAATCGCTGGCTTTGAAAGCAGACCAAAGCAAGCCACAAACATGGTTCGTATTCCCATAACAGCCTCCCTGAACAGGCGCCGGAATGTGGCAACTAGGGGCTTTTCACAGTAACTTCATTTGAAGCCTACTCGTGACAGTAAGCAATTTTCATTTTTTTCATTTCCGTTGTACATAACTCTGGTGCGGCCGCATTTGGAGTATTGCGTGCAGTTCTGGTCACCGCATTATAGTAAGGATGTGGGATCATTGGAAAGGGTGCAGAGGAGATTTACCAGGATGTTGCCTGGTATGGAGGGAAGATCTTTTGAGGGAAAATGAGGGACTTGAGGCTGTTTTCGTTAGAGAGAAGAAGGTTAAGAGGTGACTTAATTGAGGCATACAAGATGATCAGAGGATTAGATAGGGTGGACAGTGAGAGCATTTTTCCTCGGATGGAGATGTCTAGCACGAGGGGACATAGCTTTAAATTGAGGGGAGATAGATATAGGACAGATGTCAGAGGTAGGTTCTTTACTCAGAGAGTGGTAAGTGCGTGGAATGCCCTGCCTGCAACAGTAGTGGACTCGCCAACATTAATGGCATTTAAATGGTCATTGGACAAACATATGGATGTTAAGGCAATAGCGTAGATGAGCTTTAGAGTGGTTTCACAGGTCGGTGCAACATCGAGGTCGCTGTAATGTTCTATGTTCTAATCCGCTGTCTCAGGATAAAGCTGATATCAAGTCCACCTCACTCACTAAAGGTCTTCAAAGTAAAGGGAAGTATTCTTTGCTGTTCTGATAAAATCTTGAATGGTGAGCAAGTCCAATGCAGCTCTTACATTAGAATGAATCACAAAGTACATGGCAGTAAATTAGAAATTGATCTGTGCTTTGCATTAACTTCAATACATTTCTGGTGTTGATTAACATCAGAGTGCAGGATGATCTATAGTTTCCCCTGTCTGTGTCTCTTACCCGACGAGGCGAGGTTGAGACTTTGGGTGACCTCTTGATGAGTGACCTGGCAGGTATAGACCGCTTTGCTGAACCATTCCCCAGCGGAGACTGTCAGCCGACTGCTCGCCGAGAAGTTCCCGTTCACTTCACAGGCGGGAGAGGTGACAATTCCTGAACCCACGGATTGTCCATTCTTCAGCCACTTCACCGTGATTGAATTTGGCTGGAAATCGATGATTGAACAGATGATGGTTGCAAATTTCTGTCTTGTGATTTCTTCATTGGGACTCACGGTGAGGAGAACATGTGGATGGATGTCATTTCTAGGAACTTCAAGGACCATAAGTTAGACATTATTGCAGAAGATGTTGTAACAAATAAACTGACTTATTATTTTTTCACAGTTACTCTGCGCTCAATATTATTTTCTGGAATCCGAACTGTGTAATGTTCCATAAATGTGTCATAACCAAAGTTATAAATAAATTAATCACAGCGTTTCTGTTTTCACATGTTCGACAACACTTACGCATTTCAATGCTCTTGTCTGAGCCGCTGTGTCGAACCTCACAGCTGATGTTGCTGCATCCCCCCTCTGACTCGGTGATGGTTAACTGGCTGCTCAGGGTGTAGGTTCCCTTCTTGTTTCTCACTGACGGATATTTCTTAACTCCAGTGGTGATCGGCTGCCCATCTTTCTTCCAGGAAAGGCTGGTGATTTCTGGGGAGTAGTCCATCGCCAAACAGCCGTAGGTCACGGAGCCGTCGGTGTTGTGTTGTTGACAGGAGGAGACCAGGCTGTAGAGAGTGGGCGGAGTCGGTGTCGCTGGGAGAGAATGGCCCATTCAACAAGTTAGACTCTATATTTGAGTTTAAGTAACCAAACATTTCAAAATGTGCCTCAAGCTATGCGTTTATGCTAACATTTCCCCATTAAAAGTTACATCGACATTTAAGCTTCTATTAGTCTCTCATTTGAGATTCATACCTCTTTGCCTCCTCACTCGGAGCTCACATCTTACTCCTGCTCTCCCACAGGATAAAAAATGGCATTTTGGTGCCATATGAATGGGGTAACGTTTATTAAAATGAAAGAGAAGCAGGAGGTTTCCCCACTATTTCAACAATGCAAATGGTGCCGTAGTCACGGAGACTGCGCTCTCCTTTTGAGAGCTGACTAGTGGTGCTTTAACCTGAGGGTCACTATACCTGAGGTGAGTGGCAAGGTTGAGAATGGGGCCCTTTATGAATAAGGTCAGCTGGTACAATAATCGAACCCGCGCTGTTGGGATCGTTCCTCATCACGAATCAGCCGTCCAGCTAACTGAGCTGTGTACGTCACAATCCAGCTAACTGGGTTGTGTGTACGTCACAATCCAGCTGACTGGGTTGTGTGTACGTCACAATCTAACTAACTGAGCTGTGTACATCACAATCCAGCTAACTGAGCTGTGTACGTCACAATCTAACTAACTGAGCTGTGGACGTCACAGTCCAGCTAACCGAGCTGTGTACATCACAATCCAGCTAACCGAGCTGTGTACGTCACAATCCAGCAAACAGATGTGTACGTCACAATCCACCTAACTGAGATGTGTACGTCACAATCCAGCTAACTGAGATGTGTACTTCACAATCAGCAGCACTTGTGATAAAGAACGGTGTGAGGGAGTGAGATAGCGTCCGTCTGTAAGTCAGTATGCGTCTCTGGGAGAGAGAGTAGGCGTGGATCTGAGTCTGTCTGTATGTGTTTGCGTGGTCGGGAGAGTATGCATGTGAGAGAGTGTTTAATGGAACGTGTGTGTGGTAGGGAGTGTGTGAGCGAGATACTGTTTATGTGAGGGATGTTGTGTGAGAGAGACCCTTTGTGTGAGAGTGTGTCTGAGTAAGTGTGTGAGAGAGACCGAATGTGTGTGTGATAGAGTGTGGGAGAGAGCGGGCGGATGAAAGACAGAGATAAATTGTGTGCGTTTGTCCCTGAGAGTGTGCATGTGGGAGAGAGAGCACGTGAGAGGATGTATTTTATATGAAGAGGGCATGTGCCTAGCAGAGAGTCTGTGAGAGACGGGTAGTGTGTGTGAGAGGGAGAGTGAGAGAGAAAATGTGTCGGTAAAAAGGTGAATTTGTGAGAGTGTGTCTGTTTGTAAGAGAGTGTGAGTATGTGCGTCTGTGCTTTCTCCGTCACCATGTGAGTGTATGGGAGAACGTGATTACATGTTTGTGTTTTGAGAGAGAGTGCGTGTGAGAGACAGAAGCACAGGTGTAATTCATAGTCTGTGCGGGGGTGCGTGAGGGAGGGAATGTCTAAGAGTGAGAATGTAACTGTGATAGGATGAGTGAGTGTGTGTAAGGGAGAATATGTCAGAGTATGAGTGTGTGTGTGTGTTTGCGGGTGAGAGAGTGTAATGTGTGTGTGTGTGTCAGGATGGCTCACTCCCAGTTTCCATAGTCTCATTCACCCGCACACTCCACACATACTCGCATCCACTCTCACGGTGAGCATAATCCGGCTTGCAGAACATGAGTTGGAGAATCATTTCGGTCTTTGGCAGCTGCGGCACGGTCGTATGGTTGCTTCACAGCTCCAGGGTCCGAGGTTCCCTGGCTTGGCTCACTGCGCGGAGTCTGCACGTTCTCTCCGTGTCTGCGTGGGTTTCCTCCGGGTGCTCCGGTTTCCTCCCACAGTCCAAAGACATGCTATGACGTGAATTGGACATTCTGAATTTTCTCTCAGTGTACCCGAACAGGCGCCGTATTTTGGCAACCAGGGGGTTTTCACGGTAACTTCATTGCAGTTTTAATGTAAGCCTGCTTGTGACAATAATAAAGATTATCGTTATCAAAATGTCGTCCACTGACTTATTGTTAAATAAGAAAGATTGTTAAAATGCGCGTAATTTCACCCAGCAATGGAACAATTTATTTCCCGATATCTGATTGGATAACTCCAGCTCGTTAGTTCGATGTTCCGCCTACTTGACCTCTGCGGGGAAAGGCTCTCATGTCAGGTACAGGCCACGTTAAGATATAGAGTAAAATTTCCACCCCATCCCACAAAAGTTCCTGTCTCTTACTGCAAGAATGGAGACACGACATTGGTTTGATACAAAATGCAACATGGACTCCCTCCAGCGCAGAAGGAGGCATTCGGCCCATTGAGCCTGCACCGACCCTCTGAGAGATCACACTACCTAGACACAATTTCTCACCCTATCCCCGTAGCTCCACCTTGGAACAATTTAGCATGTCCAATCCAAATAGCATGCATATCTTTAGATTGTAAGAGGAAAGTGCAGCACCCGGAAGAAGCCCACACAAACACTGGAAGAATGTGCAATCTCCACCCGAGGTCTGAATCGAACACGGGTCTCTAACACTGAGGCGGCAGTACTAACCCCTGTGCCACCGCACCTCCGATCTTTAACATTATCACCTAAAGGAACGTCACCACCTACACGTCAGGTCTGTGATTGAAGATTTGGAACTTGCTGCACTGAGTGAAATTCTAAAAAAACTCAAGAAATTCAACACGGTCGAGGACAAAGCGTCCCGCCAAATTAGCCCCCATTCACCGTCTTAAAAAATCACTCCCCCATCACCGACAAGCAGTGGCAACTGTGTCTATGATGTACAAGATGAACTGCAGCAACTTTCCAAGACTCCATCGAAAGCACCTTCCAAATTGCAATGTCAACCACCTACCGCCGAGGCAGCACGATAGAACAAGTGGATAGCATTCTGGCTTCACAGCGCCAGGGTCACAACTGGATTGCATTCTGGGTCACTGTCTGTGTGGAGTCTGCACGTTCTCTCCGTGGCTGCGTGGGTTTCGTCCGGATGCTCCTGTTTCCTCCCACAGTCCAAAGATGTGCAGGTTAGGTGGATTGGCCATGATAAATGCCCTTAGTGACGAGAAAGTTCAGGAAGGGTTATTGGGTTCCGGGGATAGGGTGGAACTGAGAGCTAAAGTGGGTCGGTGCAGACTCGATGGGCCGAATGGCCTCCTTCTGCACTGTATGTTCTATGTTGCAGAACGACAGGAACACCAGATGCACGGGAGCACCAGCAATTGGTTGTGCCCTTCCCTGCCACACACTATCCACCCTAACTGGAAACTATACTGCCGTTCCTTCACTCTCGTTTGGTCAAAATCCTGGAACACTCTCCATCACAACACTGCGGGTGTACCTGCGCCATATGGACTACAGTTATTCAAGAATTATTCAAGTCACCACTTTCTCAATGGGCAATTAAGCAGAGACAGCAAATGTTAGTCATACCACAGACTCTACAGTTCCTGAATAAGATGATCATTAATATTCAGACTAATTGCCCCCTTTCCACTGCCCCAGTAAATAGGTCAAGGACTGGTGCAGCACTGAATAAAATAGAATAAAGCTCCATCTGCATTGCGTCGTCTAACATTCCAAAGCTAGATACATCAGTGGTTAAAATGTACCCACATCTCCTCCAGTCTGTATTGAGTTTCTTCTTCTATCAATTTAGAGTACCCAATTCTTCCTGTTTTCATGAAGGGGCAGTTTAGCGTCGCCAAACCAACTACTCTGAACAGCTTTGGGTTGTGGGGGTGAGGCACGCGCAGACATGGGGAGAATATGCAAAGTCCACACAGACAGTGACCCAGGGCTCGGATCGAATGCGGGTCCTCAGCCCTGGGAGGCGGCAGTGCTAAACACTGCACCACCATGCCACCCTTGTCTGGTGTTGCTGAGTTGTTCATTATGACTGTCACAATCTGGGGTAAGGATCTCAGTTCAGAGGCGGCTTAACTAACATAAAGTCAAATTTTCGCAATCCTCACAGATACACGTTTTTGAAGAAATAAATCAAAGCACAGTCCCTGAAATACGAGACGATGAATTATTCACACTGCTTTATTCTAATTGATAAGTGGTCAACTTTAGACAACAACAATAACCTCTTTGAAATTAAACTGATATTTATTAAAAACTCCCTTTGCCTTGTAACTAATTCTGTCTGTCCGAACTGTGCAACATTTATATTGGCTGAAAACAATCACATCAAATATTCTTTTCCAATTAAGGGGCACTTTAACGTGTCCAATTCCCCTATCCTGCACAATTTTGGAGCCGTGGATCTCCACCTAGACACAGGGTGCACGTGCAACTCCAAAGCGGAGCGACTCAGGGCGGAGATCGAATCGAGATTCACGGTGCTGTGAGGCAGCAATGCTGCCCACTGCACCACCATGCCATCCTGTTCCTATTGACGATAACAGATTGCATTCAGTTTAACGTCATTGATAAAGATTCGAAGATATGAAAGAAACAAACAAAAGAGTAACCCGATTACCTGATTGACCTAATTTCTTAAGTAAATGTAACCACAAAATAATCGAGACAAAGCACATCATCGGCCTGAGCATAGAAATGTATTGCTTTCTAAATTAATTTTGGATACAATAAAAATTTCTCTAAAAGCTGAACTGTAGCATTTATGTTTGATTTGTTCGAACTGTCATTGCATTGCACGTTGTTTTTAATTGCCAGTTAGCCTTGTTGGATGATTTGTACTCTATAATAAAAAAATGAAAAATTTATATAATTCAAAGCGAGATCTTGCCTGGAACTTTGCTTATAAATTGCGTTTAATTAAATGTCAAGCAATGCTAAACAATAAACCTCAAATAACCGGATGGAAACATTCAGACCAGGATATTTTAAATTAAATCTAATAACATTTAACATTTTACTTTTTGGTAATAATCGTCCTGTTTGAACCTGCAAAAATGTGAAATATGAATATTTCTGAACTCATGGAATTCCATCTATTGACAGAGTCTAATTCGCACGATAAATCTATAAGCGTCTCGCTCTTTATATATACATAAATATATCTTACTTTCAGCTTGGATACATAAAGTATGTATATCTATCTATATATATATATAATGTGTGTGTGTATTTCTGACAATAATTTTGACAATCCAGACAACTGAATTATTAAAACTGCTGCTCAATGAAAGGAGATCCAAAATTAATCTGTGTAAAACACAGTTAAAATTGTTCATTCAGATCCTCTCCAAAACTGAAACATAATAAGCAAATGGAGCAGAGATTTTGTTGTTTAATTTAATATTCAATATAAATAAGCTTGAGAATCAGATATAATCTTTTCTTTATTCTGTCATTTGTTTTTACTATAATTCTATACTGTGTACAGCACAGTTATGCCAGACTGGCTGTTGTTAATTATTGCAAAGCTCATATTGGCATTTTCGGATTAAATTAATCTCTTTGAATTTCAAGCTGTTACTTGTCAATCTCCAGCCCTGCGCAGTCTGAACATTCCTACAATTTAAATAGAATCATTAGAAAAATGTCTTCACTGTCAGCGACTTCCAGATCACAGAAAACTGTTTATGATTAGATTAGCGACAATTATCTCACTATCCATCTACAAATGACATTGAAGGAATCATGAATCACAGTGAACAATATGGAATCATATTGTTGTGGCTGCACAGAAAGAATATAATAACCGGATACATAAATTGCCAAACTGAAATATAAAATTCCTATTTAAGTAACTGCAAACGTAATCAGGGATCTAAAAATTAATCCAAAATCTCTTGTGCAACTGAACACCTGTGTAGAATCAGTATGTTATTGTTAAAATAGTTCCAGGCACAATTAGATTATATTTTCAGGCTAGAAAATGTTCCGGTCATGCAAATAGTGTGCAGCGTGCAGCAGAATTGTGAAAGGCGATTGCTGATTAATTATATTAATATGAAAACATCTTTGGATAATATGGGGTTATATTACCACATTATAATAACTACTCTCCAATTTGAACAATTGTTAAATAAGAAGTATGAGCTTGCAGTAAATTGTTATGTTCTGAATGACGCAATCTTTTGGTTTAATCATCATAGAATTTACAGTGCAGAAGGAGGCCATTCGGCCCATCGAGTCTGCACCGGCTCCTGGAAAGAGCACCCTACCCAAGGTTAACACCTCCACCCTATCCCCATAACCCAGAAACCCCACCCAACACTAAGGGCAATTTATCATGTCCATAAGGTTTCCCATGGCAGGTTGATGGAAAAAGTGAAGTCGTATGGGGTTCAGGATGTACTAGCTAGATGGACAAAGAACTCGCTGGGCACCAGGAGACAGAGAGTAGTGATGGAAGGGAGTGTCTCAAAATGGAGAAGGGTGACTAGTGGTATTCCACAGGGATCCGTGCTCGGACCACTGATGTTTGTGATCTACATAAATGACCTGGAGGAAGGTATAGGTGGTCTGATTAGCAAGTTTTCAGATGATACTAATATTGGTGGAGTTGCAGATAGCGAGGAGGACTGTCAGAGAATACAACAAAATATAGATCGGAGAGTTGGGCAGAGAAATGGCAGATGGAGTTCATCCAGGCAAATGCGAGGTGATGCATTTTGGAAGATCAAATTCAAGAGCGGACTATATGATCAATGGAAGGGTCTTGGGGAAAATTGATGTGCAGAGAGATCTGGGAGTTCAGGTCCATTGTACCCTGAAGGTGGCAACGCAGGTTGATAGAGTGGTCAAAAAGGCATACAGCATGCTTGCCTTCATCGGACGGGGTATTGAGTACAAGAGTTGGCAGGTCATGTTACAGTTGTATAGGACTTTGGTTCGGCCACGTTTGGAATACTGCGTGCAGTTCTGGTCGCCACATTACCAGAAGGATGTGGATGCCTTGGAAAGGGTGCAGAGGAGGTTCACCAGGATGTTGCCTGGTATGGAGGGTGCTAGCTATGAAGAAAGGTTGAGTAGATTAGGATTGTTTTCGTTGGAAAGATGGAGGTTGAGGGGGGACCTGATTGAGGTCTACAAAATTATGAGAGGTATGGACAGGGTGGATAGCAACAAGCTTTTCCCAAGAGTGGGGGTGTCAGTTACAAGGGGTCACGATTTCAAGGTGAGAGGGGGAAAGTTTAAGGGAGATGTGCGTGGAAAGTTTTTTACGCAGAGGGTGGTGGGTGCCTGGAACACTTTACCAGCGGAGGTGGTAGAGGCGGGTACGATAGCATCATTTAAGAAGCATCTAGACAGTTATATGAATGGGCGGGAACAGAGGGAAGTAGGCCTTGGAAAATAGGAGACAGGTTTAGATAAAGGATCTGGATCGGCGCAGGCTGGGAGGGCCGAAGGGCCTGTACCTGTGCTGTAATTTTCTTTGTTCTTTGTTCTTTGTTCTAATCCACGTAACCTGCACATCTTTGGACTTGCAGAGGAAACTGGAGCACCCGGAGGAAACCCACGCACACACGGGGAGGATGTGCAGACTCCGCACAGTCAGTGACCCAAACCGGAATCGAATCTGGGACCCTGGAGCTGTGAAGCGATTGTGCTATCCACAATGCTACCGTGTAATCATCAGTTAATAAAATACTAATATACCTTTATTCCATTCTGAATTTCCAACGCCTGCTTGTTTTCTACCTGTAATCGTGTTTCAAGCAGATTTAAACACGTAGACCGTTGGCATTTAACCACAAATCATGTAACCGCTTAATATCACTGAGTATAAACAATGCAGAGACTCCAAACCTCTTCACAAATTGTACTTAATCAAAGTCACCCAGACACACATTATCCTCAGCAGTTAAACATCAAACTCATCATCGAGGAGTCGAACCCCGTTTCATGGAGAAGCAGGTCAATTCTACATTGAACAGAATAAAACTTAACATTTCAAAAACATCTCAACATCGAGTCCAGCTCGCCACCAAATGTATCAATTTTCAAACTAAATAAAAATCTGTAATAACAGCAATATAATTGTGAGGAGCTGCAATGTGTCCAAAACAAATATTGAAAGTTTACCGCGTTTTATTCATATTGGACCATATTTTAAACATATTTAAACACTTAATATTTGCAGTAGCTGTAACCATCAATCTCACCTAGACGAAACATTGCAGAAGCCACAGGCTGCGATTGCAGTAATAATTTATGTTCAGAAAGAACGCCTTGAACCCTGCCTTAGTTTAATGTCCAAACTGCTCTAAAATCCTGCTTTTTTTCTGCCGACAATCATGCATCAAGCAACTTCAAACATTCCATTCAAAAACATGGAACTGCTCAATGTCACCGAGTTTGAACAATGCAGAAACAATGCAGAAACGGCAAACCGTTTCAAACATCTTATTTATTCAAAGTCACCCAGATACAATCTATTCGTCAGAAAACCACCAAATCACATCACCAAAGGCCTGGGACTCGTTTCATGGAGAAGCAGCTCAATTCAAAACACTTCCAACAAAATCAAACATAACGTTTTAAGAAATTATCAATCCAGAAGCCACCAAATCCACCTGTCATCAAATGAATGAATAATTAAACAGAAACTTAGAAGAATATCATCAGCATTGTGAATACGCAGAACATGTTCAATAAAGTAACACATAAACCTCAGCATATTTTGTTGGGTTCGATTTCTAACACTTGTGCAGGAGGTGGTAAAACTTGCAGCCACCAGATGTCACCGAGATTAAACATTGCAGAAACGCTGCGTTGGGTATTTAAAATAACCCGGCCACACAGTACCCTCAGCAAATAAACACTAAATCACAGCAACCGGGGGCAGCACGGTGGCGCAGTGGTCAGCCCTGTTGCCTCACAGTGCCGAGGTCCTAGGTTCGATCCCGGCTCTGGGTGATCGTCCGCGTGGAGCTTGCACATTCTCCCCATGTTTGCGTGGGTTTCACCCCCAGAACCCAAAGATGTGCACATAGGTGGATTGGTCATACTGAATTGCCCCTTAATTGGAAATAAATGAATTGGATACTCTAAAACATTTTTTTAAAATCACAACAACCATGGACTGAATCCCTGAGCAGCGACTTTTGTCAAGAGGCAGAGTAATTCTATAACCTTTTTCATCAGAATCGCATGAAACATTGCGACAAAATCCCAATACAGAATCACCAAACCCACGATTCAGTGAACGAATTAATTGTTTTTTTAAATTTAGAGTACCCAATTGTTTTTCCAAACAAGCAGCATTTTACTATGGCCAATCCATTTAGCCTGCACATCGTTTGGTTGTGGGACTGAGACCCACGCAGACACGGCGAGAATGTGTAAACTCTTGCGTGGGTTTCGCCCCCACAACACAACCATATGCACACTGGGTGGATTGGCCACGCTAAATTGCCCCTTAATTGGAAAAAATCAATTGGGTACTCTAAATTTACTTTTAAAAAAGAGAATGTGTAAACTCCACACAGACAGTGACCTGGGGCGGGGTTTCAATCTCGGACATCTGCGCCCTGAGATATCCGCTAACAACTGCGCAACCGTGTTGCCCTGAATAAATTGTGAATATACAAAAAAGTACAAAACTACGACTGAAATAAAACAGTTGGAAATAATTGACTGGTGCTTACCTGCAGGCACCGTCACCATGGTCCCCTGTCCCCAGTAGTCCATCCCACCCACTATGTCCACTGTACAATAATAGATGGCGGTATCTTCGGCCTTCAGGTTCGTCATGGCCAAAGATAAGATATTGTTCGAAGTGTCTGTGGAAGCAGTGAATCGATCTTGAATTCCTGCGGCGTAGCCATTGCTGGAAGAAGTGTCGTACCAAAGCAGCCACTCCAGCCCCTGTCCGGGAACCTGTCGGATCCAATGCATGGTGTCGCTGCCAAGGCTGAAGCCGCTGGTTTTACACGTCAGTGTCAGGGAGCCTCCGGGACGCCCGGTCTCTGCCTCTGGCTGAGTCAACACAACATCCGACTGGACACCTGTAAAAATATATCAAAAAGCCCGAGGATTAATGCTGGTGAAATGATTGGTGACTCTGGAACATTCCATAGAGACTAACACTGAGACAGTAACAGTGAGAGACTTGGACAATAAAAACTACTCACGGGATAAGAAAGTCAGCAACAAACTGAGAGAAATGGCCCACCTCATCCTTCTGGTAATTTGGGGGAAATGGTTGTGTCAGGAACTCAGTGAACAAACCAGCTCCCGGACTGTTGGATTCGGGTCCCAGTGAGCGGCATTTAAATACCCGGCAGAAGGGGGCGGCTTTCCAGGCGCCGCCTGTTGATTCCCTGGTGGAGGCGGCGCCTGGATCCACATCCCACCTTCCACACCCCCAACAGAATGGACTCAGAGATTTTTTACAGATTATTGTTAAAAGTTAGCATTTATCTGTATTGAGGCATTTATTTGTCTGAATGGATAATTTGGAATGTCTGCATTGGTTCTAATGGTGAAATTACATTTGAGCATCTGTTAATATAATAGAATAATCTTTTTTGTCACAAGTAGGCTTACATTAACACTGCAATGAAGTTACTGTGAAAAAACGAATTCCATTGTAAGCTAAGTCCCTTTTTTTCTACTGTTCAACATAATTGGATGAACAGAAATAAATTCAACTATATTAACAGTGAATAAGTCGACTGTTCGTCTGATTTGAAACACGGCGAGTTTTTAATCCGTGACAGCAATAAAGTATAATTCATCAGTGGAATTTTTTTTTCGATTTCTGTAACCAAATGCGGGAGATGAACAAAGTGATTCTCTTGCAGTGTAGGTGGCTATCCGTGTACAATGTGGGTCTGTAGAAACGAAAAAATGTCACATTATGCAATATCACTCCTGGAACTTCTCAACCTCCCCCTGAGCCTAGGACACTGAACATTCGCGGTAAAAGAAGCCGCTTGCCTGATAATGAAGCAGTAAATTGACCGAGAAACATAAAATTCACATGAAGTTTTGACAGAGAAAGGACGGCAGTGGTTTGCCCAGCTGCCTCACGGCGCCGAGGATCCGGGATTGACTCCCGTCCCGGGTAACCGTCCGTCAGTAGTTTGCACATTCTCCTGTGTGTCTCACCCTCACAACCTTAAGATGTGCAGCGTAGGTGGATTGGCCGCACTAAAGTGCCCCTTAAGTTGAAAAATAACTTTCAACTCAAAAATAAATTTAAAACCTTTTGACAGAGAAGTTAATGAATCAGAAAGGACACGGCGACCAGCAAAGTTATCCTTCAGCATCCAAATCATTGCAGCTAATTTTACTGACCACCGGCTATCTAACATTCACTGGTGTTGGGAACACAGGATATCAGGACTTTGCGGCATATTACACAATATCACAGGAATAAATGTTTTATTCTCCACTGAAGCAGGAACCAGGTCATAAACTGGTCATTTCTCTGAGCGGGACTGTCAAATAAAGGAAATCAGCACAAATTAGAACATAGATTGCAGAAGGAGGCCATTCGGCCCATCGAGTCCGCACCGACCCATTTAAGCCATCACTTGCACCCTATCCCTGCAACCCAAAAATCCCTCCCGAAGCTTTTTGTTGATTAGGGGGAATTTAGCAGGCAAAACCACCTAACCTGCACGTCTTTGGACTGTGGGAAGAAACCGGAGGAAACCCATGCAGACACGTGCAGACTCTGCACAGTGACCCAACAGGGAATCGAACCTGGGACCCTGTGAAGCCACAGGGCTAATCACTTGTATTACCGTGCCGCCAAATTAAACTGTACAGAGCGGGGAGTTCATCAGGTATAAGAGACGCGTCCACTTAAATGACTCGGAGAATATTCCAGGAATTCCCGCGGGTTCAAGGCAGATTCATGATTTTCTTTTTATTTAATTAAGTTTCTTTGTAATTACAATCAAATGATTAGGCTTGTGGATTGGGTCCATCAATACCACTCACTCTCACTTCATTAGGTTCTTAACAAACGGACTTCAATAACTAGAGTGACCTTTACTCAGAACTAATATAAATGGAATAGCATCTGATCAGTTCACTATTTTCCGATCATGTTTAATCTCAGAGTGAACAGAACATTAACTGAAAATATGTATTTCGATGCAACACAATTTAAAACGTTTACTTAACGTGCGATTGAAACATTTAATGTTCGAATTGCTTAATGCCATCGTGTCCATTCATATTCAGGCTAATCTGTCCCACACAGTATTTGGCAGCAATCCAGCCGCCTGCTGTCAGGGAGGCTCGAATGTTCAATGTTGTTTACAGGAAACATCTGGATTTTCTTTCAAAGATCTGTTTTCTCAGTACTGACCGCTTGGCTGCAAGTCAACTTGTCAATGAGGACTATTTATAAACAAATCTACCCAGCAACAATACTGGAGATAATTTTAGGTTTTAGAGCCTATTTGAACTGCTCCCATCACAAAGGAAAGGAGAGGTATCCAGCTTCTCTGACCCGTCTTAGCAACAATAGCCGGCTGGAGGATCCCTCTCACGTCTCATAATATGAACATAGAACATACAGTGCAGAAGGAGGCGATTCGGCCCATCGAGTGTGTACCGACCCACTTAAGTCCATGCTAACACATATTAACATGAAAACAGAAATATTGTGAAACTCAGAGGCCATCTGCAAATGTTGAATTACTTCCCAAACAGTGTAACTTATAGCCCATTAAAGATATTACATTTACATTAGGTATAGCTAACTTTAAAAATCAGTGCAAAATCCAGTTACAGATCTGATGTTTCTGTGTGACGATGATGCAATTACTTGTCAATATCGCTCAGAGACTGCTGGGTGGCTGCTCATTATCCTTGCTCTGGTTTAATTCTATTCACATTGAATTATGGGACAGATGTGATTCCTTACTGGCAGAATGGTCAATGCTATCTTAATAAAGATCAATCTCAATAAATTATATTAAATTAATTGCAATTACATTTTGCATGAAATAAAATGCTGAAAATAATTGGTGAATACAACAGTTTATGTTTGTCGACGATAATTGGTGAATATATTTTTAAATTTTTGTTGGTTGATGATAATTGAATATAATTATTTAACTTCGTGAATTGTTTCAATTGATAATATTCACGCTACAGAAGGGCCAGGCAATGCCCATCTCCAGCAAAATGGAATGTAACCATTGCCCCATGACATTTAGTGATATTGCCATTGCTGAATCCCTCGCTATCCAAACGCTGTCGTTATCATTGACCAGAAAATGAACTGCTCTGGCCATCTAAATGCTCAGGCTACAAGAGCCGGTCGGGACTCGGAAACGTGCGGTGAATAACTCCCCTCTGCTTTCCTTGTTCACGAATTGCAAGTCAGGAGTGTAACTGAATAACCTCTACTTGACTGGCTGGGTGCAGCTTGAACAACTTCCGAGAAGCTTAACATCATCCAGGCCAAAGCTTGATCGTCACCCCCCGTGCAAATATTCAATCCACCCATCACCAACGAAAAATGGCTACACTGCATTAATTGCAAGATGCACTCCAGGAACGTAACAAGGCTCCTTTTGAAACACCTTCTACACACAGGACCATTATATTGTCGAAGAAAAAGCCAGCTGACAGATGGGAATCGGCACCTGGAAAACTCCCGGACCCTAAAATCGCTCACTATCCCGACTTGGAGGCGTATCGTAATTTCTTTAATTTCACTGGTTCAAATGTATAGAAACTACTCCCTAATAGTACTGTCAGCACCTCTAAACCTGGGGGTCTGGAGAGTTTCACACAGGCAGCACACCACCACGTTCTCAGGGGCAATTGTGATACGCAATAAATTACAACCTCGCCTGAGACGCCCACATCGTTTAACACAATTTAAATCTGTGTCAAACTGTATCAATGGATGCGAATTGGTGAATATAATTATTTATATTCGTGAATGGACGAGAATTGGTGTATGTGATTACAATATTTCTGAACATTTGTGGCCTGCTCCTTCTCTGCCAGAAAGTATGATCCATTCCACAGGAGACACATGATGCAAAGACATCACCACTATCTGTAAACACCTGCAGACATATCTCACTCATAGCATCACTGATAGCATCACTGGGAAGGCCATTGCTAGGTTCACACTTTGAATACTTCATCTTCTTTCAGACCGAATGTAACCAAAAGCAAGATGTGGTGTTTCTGTCGGAAGAATTACCCTGGACATGATCTGCCTCCTCTGACACATGTATACCTCGCCACCTTACTTTCATAAATCTCACTAATACATTCGATGCTGTAAACAGAGCCGGGACTACAAGATTTTGGGAAAAATTGGTTGCCCATCAAAGTTCCCCAGGCCATTCACGCCTTCCGTGACAACATGTGCTGCACTGTACAGATTGATGATTCTACTTCTGACAGATTGTAAGTGAAGAATTGAGTGAACAGGACCATGTTCGAGATTAAACTCTATTCGACATCATCTTCTCCATGCTACTGATCTTCACCGTCCCTGGTGATATAGCTGGAATGCACAGGCCCGCTACGTGAGACCACAAGCTGTACAATCTTTCAAGTTGAAGGATAAAGTCGCCGACTGGGAGAACCGATCGCGTCGGCAAAACCTGAGAATCGCGGGGCTGCCGCAGGGAATGGAGGGGAGAAACTGCACAACATCTGCAGCCTCGATGCTCGGGAAACTGATCGGCGAGGAGGACTTCGCCAAACCCCCGGGAGTAGACCGCACCCACATGTCGCTTTTTTCCATGGCTGCGAAACCACTGTGGGCGATAATCGTGAGGCTCCACAGGTACCAGGACTAGGCGCGGATCCTGAGGTGGGTGAAGAGTGCGAGAGGGGGCAAGTGGGACGGACATTCCATTCGCCTGCACCAGGACATTGCTGCTCACTTGGGCAGAATGGAACGGCGTAAAGCCACCCTGTTCGAAGGTGGGGTGCAGCTTGGTGTCCCCCATCCTGCAAGTTGTGGGTGACATTCCAGGGTAAAGAACACTACATTGACACCCCGGAGGAAGCCAGTCCAGACAAATGGACTGGACAACCAACGATAGAGGTCAATGGCCAGAACGCGGGTGGAAAGACATCGAGAGAGGCAGGGCGAACACAGGCAGAGGCGGGGAGAGAGGGGGAGGGGAGAGAGGCAGACGGAGATTAAATAGAGGAACCCAACTCTTAGGAGAGCCGTTACACTGGCGAGCAAGCTGAAGTACCGAGGTACAGGGAAGGAGGAGGCCTCGGGGCGCCGCCCGAGAGGGAGGGAGCTCTTGGTATGAAAAACAGAACTTCGGGGGAATCAACGAACAAAAGGGGGGTGGTCGAGGAGGGGGTAAAGCCAAACGGGAGGGGGACTAGGAGCGGATAACAGATGGGTAG
The DNA here is from genome assembly GCF_902713615.1 of Scyliorhinus canicula. NCBI lineage: Eukaryota > Metazoa > Chordata > Chondrichthyes > Carcharhiniformes > Scyliorhinidae > Scyliorhinus > Scyliorhinus canicula. Next base: position 328,331 of record NW_024055487.1, read on the forward strand.
GCCGTACAGTGGGTGAAGCAGAGCGGGTAGGGGGTTAGAGTGGGGAGGGGAGGTCGCTGGTTGCAGCTGACAACATGTGGAGATGGCGCAAATAAGGAAGTCGTGGGCGGTCATCTTGAATGGCCCGTGAGCAAGCGCAGGCCGGGACGAACAGGGCCAGGCCCACAGGGTAAGTATGGTTGACCCCACAGGAAGTGGTGGCAGGCCCAGGCCATCCACCAATCTGGATAGTAACATGGAATGTGAGGGCCCTCGAGGGGCCGGTGAAGAGGTACAGTGTCCTCGCCGATTTCTAGAGTCTGAGGGTGGACGTAGCCTTCCTGCAAGAGACACAATTAAGACTGTGGGTAAGGACGGGCTGGGTGGGACAGACGTTTCACTCATGTTTCGGCATTCGGACAAGGGTGGAGGGGGTGCATACTAATCAACAGGACAATTTCATTTATGGTGATGAGCACCGTGAGGGACCCGATGGTAGAGGGGGGTTGGGGTGAAAGGTTATGGGGAGCCTGACCATGGAAGGGACTCTGGTTGTCTTGGTAATCATATATGCCCAGAACTGGGACGATGCAGATTTCGTCAAGAAAGCAATGAGCGAATTCCCGAACCTAGACACCCAGTGACATATCGCACAGGCGGACTTTAACTGTGTACAGGACCCGACAATGCACAGATCCAACCCCAGGGCAGGAACCGTGCCAGGCATGGCACCAGAATTGAACCCATTAATGGAGCAGATGGGGGAGAGGGGCGACCCCCAGGGTTACAATCACCCGAGAGTAAAATAATCAATCTTCTCCCATGAGCACAAAGCCTACTCACGTGCGGACTTCTTTGTCGCAGGGGTAAAATGTGGGAATACTCCACGATTCTAATCTCCGACCACACGCCACGAGGCTCGAGAAGGGTCCTGATGCTAGAGATGGGCAGGGCCCAAAGCCCCCTATGGAGGCTGGACGCAGCTCCCTTGCCCGATAAGGAATTCTGTACAACGGTACCCAAGCCATCGACGGTTATGTAACCTTTAACCAGAACGGGGAGGTCTCACCTTCCACGTTCTGGTAGGCGCTGAAGGCGGTGGTCACAGGCGAAATCATAGCTCATGGGGCCCTTCGGGTCAGGAAATACATGTCAGCCAAGCAGCGGCTGATTGACCCCATGCTGGGTGTTGATCGGCAGCGGATAACCGTGGAACTGCTGGTGGACAGTGAAAAGCTGCAGATAGAATTTGATCTGCTCTCCAGAAGGAATGATGTGGAGATGCCGGCGTTGGACTGGGGTGAGCACAGTAAGAAGTCTTACAACACCAGGTTAAAGTCCAACAGGTTTGTTTCAAACACGAGCTTTCGGAGCACGGCTCCTTCTTCAGGTGAATGGAGAGGCTTGTTCCAGAAATGTTTATATAGACACAGTCAGAGATGCCCCGGAATGCGAGCACCTGCAGGCAATCAAATCATCAAAGATGCAGAGAGAGAGGTAACTCCAGGTTAAAGAGGTGTGAATTGTCCCAAGCCAGTTCAGTCGGTAGGCCTCTGCAAGTCCAGGCTTGTTGGTGGGGGCCGAATGTAATGCGACATGAATCCCAGATCCCGGTTGAGTCCGCATTCATGCGTGCGGAACTTAGCTATAAGTTTTTGCTCAGCAATTTTGCGTTGTCGCGTCTCCTGAAGGCCTCCTTGTAGAATGCTGACCCGGAGATCAGAGGCTGAATGTCCTTGACTGCTGAAGTGTTCCCCAACTGGAAGGGAACAGTCCTGCCTGTTGATAGTCGCACGATGCCCGTTTATTCGTTGTCGCAGTGTCTGCATGGTCTCGCCAATGTACCACGCTTCGGGACATCCTTTCCTGCAGCGTATGAGGTAGACTACATTGGTCGAGTCGCACGAGTATGCGCCGCATACCTGGTGGGTGGTGTTTCCACGTGTAATGGTGGTGTCCATGTCGATGATCTGGCATGTCTTGCAGAGATTACCCTGGCAGGGTTTTGTGGTGTTGTGGTTGCTGTTCTGAAGGCTGGGTAATTTGCTGCAAACAATGGTTTGTTTGAGGTTGCGCGGTTGTTTGAAGGCCAGTAGTGGGGGTGTGGGGATGACCTTGGCAAGATGTCCATCCTCGCTGATGATGTGTTGGAGGCTGCGAAGAAGATGTCGTAGTTTCTCCGCCCCAGGAAAGTACTGGACGACGAAGGGTACTCTGTCAGTGGTGTCCCGTGTTTGTCTTCTGAGGAGGTCGGTGCGGTTTTTTGCTGTGGCGCGGTGGAACTGTCGATCAATGAGTCGAGCGCCATATCCCGTTCGTACGAGGGCATCTTTCAGCATCTGTAGGTGTCTGTTGCGCTCCTTCTTGTCTGAGCAGATCCTGTGTATACGGAGGGCTTGTCCATAGGGGATGGCTTCTTTAATGTGTTTCGGGTGAAAGCTGGAGAAGTGGAGCATCGTGAGATTATCTGTGGGCTTGCGGTAAAGCGAGGTGCTGAGGTGACCGTCCTTGATGGAGACGAGTGTGTCCAAGAATGGAACTGAATTTGGAGAATAGTCCATGGTGAGTTTGATGGTGGGATGGAACTTATTGATGTCATCGTGTAGTCGTTTCAGTGATGTCTCGCCGTGGGTCCAAAGGAAAAAAATGTCATCGATGTATCTGGTGTATAGCATCGGTTGAAAGTCCTGTGTGGTGAGGAAGTCCTGTTCAAACTTGTGCATGAAGATGTTGGCATATTGAGGTGCAAATTTGGTCCCCATGGCTGTTCCGTGCGTCTGGATGAAGAATTTGTTGTCGAAGGTGAAGACGTTGTGGTCTAGAATGAAACGGATGAGTTGCAGAATTGCGTCTGGAGATTGGCAGTTGTCGGTGTTGAGGACTGAGGCTGTTGCAGCAATGCCGTCGTCATGGGGGATGCTGGTGTAGAGTGCCGAGACATCCATCGTGACGAGGAATGTTCCTGGTTCAACTGGTCCATGGGTGCTGAGTTTCTGTAGGAAGTCCGTCGTGTCGCGACAGAAGCTGGGTGTACCTTGTACGATGGGTTTCAAGATGCCCTCGATGTGGCCACAGAGGTTCTCACACAGGGTCCCATTGCCTGAAACGATAGGACGGCCTGGTGTGTTGGCCTTGTGTATTTTCGGGAGGCAGTAGAGATCTCCAATGCGGGGATTACGTGGGATGAGAGCACGTAGGGTGTTCTGAAGGTCTGGATCTAAGGTCTTGATCAGTCTGCTGAGTTGGCGGATGTGTTCCTTGGTTGGATCTGCGGGTAACTGCCTGTAGTGTTCCTGGTTGTCGAGTTGTCGGTATACTTCTTTGCAGTAGTCTGTTCTGTTCAGTATGACGGTGGCCCCTCCTTTGTCTGCTGGTTTGATGACGATGTTGCGGTTGGTCTTGAGAGTGCGGATGGCGTTGCGTTGTGCTTGGGTGACGTTTGAGGCTGCCTTGTGATTGCGAGTGATGAATCTGGCATTGACACGACTTCTGACGGCTTGAGAATACATGTCGAGTCTAGGGCAGCGGCCTTCCGGAGGGGTCCAATTTGACTCTTTCCTTTTCGGTTGCTGCACTGCAGATCTCGCGGTCTGCTGTTCCGGTTCATTGGTCGTGTCCCTGGGTTCGCTGTCGGCCTCTTGGGGTCTGTGGAAGAATTCCCGGAGCCTCATTCGCCTGATGAATTCCTCCGTATCTGCCGCGAGACTGATGGGGTCCATTTTGGTGGTGGTGCAGAAATTGAGCCCTCTGCTGAGGACTTCGATTTCGTCTGGTTGAAGGGTGTAGTCTGACAAGTTGACAATGGATTTCCCTGTATTGTTTTCGACTGTTGTACCGGGAGAAGCTTGATTGCTGCTGGTGGTGATGCCAAGTTTCTCAAGCTTCCTGTTCTTGGTGTGCATGTAGGTGGCATAGTATTGCTGTCTCATCTGTTTGGCGGTGTTCCGCAGCTGGTCTGCTGTGTCCTGAGCGCAAGTTGAGAATATGGCCTCTCTCTTGGTTTCCAGGTTGCGTCGACTGCTGTAGAGTTGGTGTACGAGGTGTTTGAGGAGTGTGACAGAGGTGCGGTGGCAGAGTCTTTCAGCGTAGTCTGTGTTGTAAGTCGACTTGAGTGGGTTTTTGATCTGTAGTCCTTTCGGGATCTTGTCTGCTTTTTTGCATCTTTGTAGAAACTGAATGTCAGTGTCTATATGCGCGATCTTCCTGGAGATCCTCTCCACTTTGAGCCGGCAGTTTGCGGTGTCAATGGTAGCCATGATGTGGAGATGCCGGCGTTGGACTGGGGTGAGCACAGTAAGAAGTCTTACAACACCAGGTTAAAGTCCAACAGGTTTGTTTCAAACACGAGCTTTCGGAGCACGGCTCCTTCTTCAGGTGAATGGAGAGGCTTGTTCCAGAAATGTTTATATAGACACAGTCAGAGATGCCCCGGAATGCGAGCACCTGCAGGCAATCAAATCATCAAAGATGCAGAGAGAGAGGTAACTCCAGGTTAAAGAGGTGTGAATTGTCCCAAGCCAGTTCAGTCGGTAGGCCTCTGCAAGTCCAGGCTTGTTGGTGGGGGCCGAATGTAATGCGACATGAATCCCAGATCCCGGTTGAGTCCGCATTCATGCGTGCGGAACTTAGCTATAAGTTTTTGCTCAGCAATTTTGCGTTGTCGCGTCTCCTGAAGGCCTCCTTGTAGAATGCTGACCCGGAGATCAGATGCTGAATGTCCTTGACTGCTGAAGTGTTCCCCAACTGGAAGGGAACAGTCCTGCCTGTTGATAGTCGCACGATGCCCGTTTATTCGTTGTCGCAGTGTCTGCATGGTCTCGCCAATGTACCACGCTTCGGGACATCCTTTCCTACAGCGTATGAGGTAGACTACATTGGTCGAGTCGCACGAGTATGCGCCGCGTACCTGGTGGGTGGTGTTTCCACGTGTAATGGTGGTGTCCATGTCGATGATCTGGCATGTCTTGCAGAGATTACCCTGGCAGGGTTTTGTGGTGTTGTGGTTGCTGTTCTGAAGGCTGGGTAATTTGCTGCAAACAATGGTTTGTTTGAGGTTGCGCGGTTGTTTGAAGGCCAGTAGTGGGGGTGTGGGGATGACCTTGGCAAGATGTCCATCCTCGCTGATGATGTGTTGGAGGCTGCGAAGAAGATGTCGTAGTTTCTCCGCCCCAGGAAAGTACTGGACGACGAAGGGTACTCTGTCAGTGGTGTCCCGTGTTTGTCTTCTGAGGAGGTCGGTGCGGTTTTTTGCTGTGGCGCGGTGGAACTGTCGATCAATGAGTCGAGCGCCATATCCCGTTCGTACGAGGGCATCTTTCAGCATCTGTAGGTGTCTGTTGCGCTCCTTCTTGTCTGAGCAGATCCTGTGTATACGGAGGGCTTGTCCATAGGGGATGGCTTCTTTAATGTGTTTCGGGTGAAAGCTGGAGAAGTGGAGCATCGTGAGATTATCTGTGGGCTTGCGGTAAAGCGAGGTGCTGAGGTGACCGTCCTTGATGGAGACGAGTGTGTCCAAGAATGGAACTGAATTTGGAGAATAGTCCATGGTGAGTTTGATGGTGGGATGGAACTTATTGATGTCATCGTGTAGTCGTTTCAGTGATGTCTCGCCGTGGGTCCAAAGGAAAAAAATGTCATCGATGTATCTGGTGTATAGCATCGGTTGAAAGTCCTGTGTGGTGAGGAAGTCCTGTTCAAACTTGTGCATGAAGATGTTGGCATATTGAGGTGCAAATTTGGTCCCCATGGCTGTTCCGTGCGTCTGGATGAAGAATTTGTTGTCGAAGGTGAAGACGTTGTGGTCTAGAATGAAACGGATGAGTTGCAGAATTGCGTCTGGAGATTGGCAGTTGTCGGTGTTGAGGACTGAGGCTGTTGCAGCAATGCCGTCGTCATGGGGGATGCTGGTGTAGAGTGCCGAGACATCCATCGTGACGAGGAATGTTCCTGGTTCAACTGGTCCATGGGTGCTGAGTTTCTGTAGGAAGTCCGTCGTGTCGCGACAGAAGCTGGGTGTACCTTGTACGATGGGTTTCAAGATGCCCTCGATGTGGCCACAGAGGTTCTCACACAGGGTCCCATTGCCTGAAACGATAGGACGGCCTGGTGTGTTGGCCTTGTGTATTTTCGGGAGGCAGTAGAGATCTCCAATGCGGGGATTACGTGGGATGAGAGCACGTAGGGTGTTCTGAAGGTCTGGATCTAAGGTCTTGATCAGTCTGCTGAGTTGGCGGATGTGTTCCTTGGTTGGATCTGCGGGTAACTGCCTGTAGTGTTCCTGGTTGTCGAGTTGTCGGTATACTTCTTTGCAGTAGTCTGTTCTGTTCAGTATGACGGTGGCCCCTCCTTTGTCTGCTGGTTTGATGACGATGTTGCGGTTGGTCTTGAGAGTGCGGATGGCGTTGCGTTGTGCTTGGGTGACGTTTGAGGCTGCCTTGTGATTGCGAGTGATGAATCTGGCATTGACACGACTTCTGACGGCTTGAGCATACATGTCGAGTCTAGGGCAGCGGCCTTCCGGAGGGGTCCAATTTGACTCTTTCCTTTTCGGTTGCTGCACTGCAGATCTCGCGGTCTGCTGTTCCGGTTCATTGGTCGTGTCCCTGGGTTCGCTGTCGGCCTCTTGGGGTCTGTGGAAGAATTCCCGGAGCCTCATTCGCCTGATGAATTCCTCCGTATCTGCCGCGAGACTGATGGGGTCCATTTTGGTGGTGGTGCAGAAATTGAGCCCTCTGCTGAGGACTTCGATTTCGTCTGGTTGAAGGGTGTAGTCTGACAAGTTGACAATGGATTTCCCTGTATTGTTTTCGACTGTTGTACCGGGAGAAGCTTGATTGCTGCTGGTGGTGATGCCAAGTTTCTCAAGCTTCCTGTTCTTGGTGTGCATGTAGGTGGCATAGTATTGCTGTCTCATCTGTTTGGCGGTGTTCCGCAGCTGGTCTGCTGTGTCCTGAGCGCAAGTTGAGAATATGGCCTCTCTCTTGGTTTCCAGGTTGCGTCGACTGCTGTAGAGTTGGTGTACGAGGTGTTTGAGGAGTGTGACAGAGGTGCGGTGGCAGAGTCTTTCAGCGTAGTCTGTGTTGTAAGTCGACTTGAGTGGGTTTTTGATCTGTAGTCCTTTCGGGATCTTGTCTGCTTTTTTGCATCTTTGTAGAAACTGAATGTCAGTGTCTATATGCGCGATCTTCCTGGAGATCCTCTCCACTTTGAGCCGGCAGTTTGCGGTGTCAATGGTAGCCATGATGTGGAGATGCCGGCGTTGGACTGGGGTGAGCACAGTAAGAAGTCTTACAACACCAGGTTAAAGTCCAACAGGTTTGTTTCAAACACGAGCTTTCGGAGCACGGCTCCTTCTTCAGGTGAATGGAGAGGCTTGTTCCAGAAATGTTTATATAGACACAGTCAGAGATGCCCCGGAATGCGAGCACCTGCAGGCAATCAAATCATCAAAGATGCAGAGAGAGAGGTAACTCCAGGTTAAAGAGGTGTGAATTGTCCCAAGCCAGTTCAGTCGGTAGGCCTCTGCAAGTCCAGGCTTGTTGGTGGGGGCCGAATGTAATGCGACATGAATCCCAGATCCCGGTTGAGTCCGCATTCATGCGTGCGGAACTTAGCTATAAGTTTTTGCTCAGCAATTTTGCGTTGTCACGTCTCCTGAAGGCCTCCTTGTAGAATGCTGACCCGGAGATCAGAGGCTGAATGTCCTTGACTGCTGAAGTGTTCCCCAACTGGAAGGGAACAGTCCTGCCTGTTGATAGTCGCACGATGCCCGTTTATTCGTTGTCGCAGTGTCTGCATGGTCTCGCCAATGTACCACGCTTCGGGACATCCTTTCCTGCAGCGTATGAGGTAGACTACATTGGTCGAGTCGCACGAGTATGCGCCGCGTACCTGGTGGGTGGTGTTTCCACGTGTAATGGTGGTGTCCATGTCGATGATCTGGCATGTCTTGCAGAGATTACCCTGGCAGGGTTTTGTGGTGTTGTGGTTGCTGTTCTGAAGGCTGGGTAATTTGCTGCAAACAATGGTTTGTTTGAGGTTGCGCGGTTGTTTGAAGGCCAGTAGTGGGGGTGTGGGGATGACCTTGGCAAGATGTCCATCCTCGCTGATGATGTGTTGGAGGCTGCGAAGAAGATGTCGTAGTTTCTCCGCCCCAGGAAAGTACTGGACGACGAAGGGTACTCTGTCAGTGGTGTCCCGTGTTTGTCTTCTGAGGAGGTCGGTGCGGTTTTTTTGCTGTGGCGCGGTGGAACTGTCGATCAATGAGTCGAGCGCCATATCCCGTTCGTACGAGGGCATCTTTCAGCATCTGTAGGTGTCTGTTGCGCTCCTTCTTGTCTGAGCAGATCCTGTGTATACGGAGGGCTTGTCCATAGGGGATGGCTTCTTTAATGTGTTTCGGGTGAAAGCTGGAGAAGTGGAGCATCGTGAGATTATCTGTGGGCTTGCGGTAAAGCGAGGTGCTGAGGTGACCGTCCTTGATGGAGACGAGTGTGTCCAAGAATGGAACTGAATTTGGAGAATAGTCCATGGTGAGTTTGATGGTGGGATGGAACTTATTGATGTCATCGTGTAGTCGTTTCAGTGATGTCTCGCCGTGGGTCCAAAGGAAAAAAATGTCATCGATGTATCTGGTGTATAGCATCGGTTGAAAGTCCTGTGTGGTGAGGAAGTCCTGTTCAAACTTGTGCATGAAGATGTTGGCATATTGAGGTGCAAATTTGGTCCCCATGGCTGTTCCGTGCGTCTGGATGAAGAATTTGTTGTCGAAGGTTCAAAGTGGAGAGGATCTCCAGGAAGATCGCGCATATAGACACTGACATTCAGTTTCTACAAAGATGCACGACCCCAGTCCATCACTCGCAATCACAAGGCAGCCTCAAACGTCACCCAAGCACAACGCAACGCCATCCGCACTCTCAAGACCAACCGCAACATCGTCATCAAACCAGCAGACAAAGGAGGGGCCACCGTCATACTGAACAGAACAGACTACTGCAAAGAAGTATACCGACAACTCGACAACCAGGAACACTACAGGCAGTTACCCGCAGATCCAACCAAGGAACACATCCGCCAACTCAGCAGACTGATCAAGACCTTAGATCCAGACCTTCAGAACACCCTACGTGCTCTCATCCCACGTAATCCCCGCATTGGAGATCTCTACTGCCTCCCGAAAATACACAAGGCCAACACACCAGGCCGTCCTATCGTTTCAGGCAATGGGACCCTGTGTGAGAACCTCTCTGGCCACATCGAGGGCATCTTTTTTTTTTTTATAAATGTTTTTATTCAGTTTTCGTATTTTATATTGAACAAATTACAAATTGTTAGGAGAGAGAAAAAAAAACAAACAAAAACAAACACGCAAAAATTAACACACATATTTACAGGTAAGCATCTTCGTAGTAGTAACTGCGCCCCCCCCCCCTCCCCCCCTCAACATGTTTATTTAGCTTGGTTTTGGGCCTTAGCTAGCCATCGAACCCCCGTAACGAACCTGTAGCCCCCCACCCCTCCCGCTACCTTCCCCCGACTATTCTTCCTCTTGTACATTGGCCACAAATAGGTCCCGGAACAGTCGCATGAATGGCTCCCACGTTCTGTGGAAGCCGTCGTCCGACCCTCGGATGGCAAATTTGATTTTCTCCATTTGGAGAGATTCCGAGAGGTCGGACAGCCAGTCCGCAGCTCTGGGCGGTGCTGCTGACCGCCAGCCAAACAGGATTCTACGGCGGGCGATCAGGGAGGCAAAGGCAAGGGCATCCGCCCTCCTCCCCAGGAATAGATCTGGCTGTTCTGAAACCCCGAAGACCGCCACTATCGGGCATGGCTCCACCCTCACTCCCACCACTTTGGACATTACCTCGAAGAAGGCTGTCCAGTACTCCACGAGTCTGGGGCAGGACCAGAACATGTGGGCGTGGTTGGCCGGGCCTCTTTGGCACCGTTCACATCTGTCTTCCACCTCCGGGAAGAACCTACTCATACGGGTTCTTGTTAAGTGGGCTCTATGTACCACTTTTAGTTGCGTCAGGCTGAGCCTTGCGCACGTGGAGGTGGAGTTGACCCTATGCAGTGCTTCGCTCCAGAGTCCCCACCCGATCTCCATCCCCAGGTCGTCCTCCCATTTCCTTCTTGTTGCGTCCAGTACGGTGTCGTCCCTATCTACCAGTCGGTCATACATGTCACTACAGTTCCCTTTCTCTAGGATACTTGCGTCCAGTAGGTCTTCCAGTAGTGTCTGTCGTGGCGGTTGTGGGTACGTCCTTGTCTCCTTTCGTAGGAAGTTTTTGAGCTGCAGGTACCGTAGCTCGTTCCCCCCAGCTAGCTGAAATTTCTCTGTCAGTTCGTCCAGTGTTGCGATCCTGTCGTCCGTGTATAGGTCCCTGACTGTCAGTGTCCCCCCGTCCTGCCTCCACCTTTTGAAGGTGGCGTCGGTCAGTGCTGGTTTGAACCTATGGTTGTTGCAGATGGGAGCCCTGTTCGACATTTTGGTCAGGCCAAGTTGCTGCCGCAGTTGGTTCCAGGATTGGAGGGTGGCTGTCACCACTGGGCTGCTGGAGTGTTTTTTGGGTGGGGATGGGAGTGCTGCCGTGGCGAGGGCCCGGAGGGAGGTTCCCATGCAGGAGGCCTCCTCCGCACGCACCCACTCAGCTTCTGGCTCCTGGATCCATCCCCTTACTCGCTCGGCTGTTGCTGCCCAGTGGTAGAATTGTAGATTCGGGAGGGCTAACCCTCCCCTGGTTTTTGTTTTTTGTAAGACCTTCTTTGGGATCCTAGCATTTTTACCCCCCCATACGAACGCCATGATGAGTTTGTCCAGCGCTTTGAAAAAGGCCTTGGGGATGTAGATCGGAATGGATCTAAACAGGAAGAGGAACCTGGGCAGTACGTTCATTTTGATCGTCTGAACTCTCCCCGCGAGGGAGAGCGGGAGTGTGTTCCATCTTTGCAGGTCCTTTTTAACTTCCTCCGTCAGGCTGGTGAGGTTCCATTTGTGGATCCCTTTCCAGTCATGGGCTATTTGGATCCCCAGGTAGCGGAATTTATGTCGGGCTTGTTTGAACGGCAGCCCCTTTAGTGCTGCCCCCCCCCCCCCCCTTGCGGGTGTAATGGGAAGATCTCACTTTTGCTCATGTTGAGTTTGTAGCCCGAGAAGGCTCCAAACTCTTTCAGGAGCGCGATGATTCCGTCCATGCTGCTTTGTGGGTCCGAGATATAGAGGAGCAGATCATCCGCATAGAGTGAGACTCTGTGCTCTCTACCTCCCCTTCGGATCCCCCTCCAATTTTTTGCTGCCCTGAGCGCGATTGCTAGCGGTTCGATTGCTAGTGCGAACAGCAGCGGGGACAGTGGGCATCCTTGTCTGGTGCCCCTGTGCAGCTGGAAGTATTGGGAGTTGGTATTGTTGGTCTGTACACTCGCCATGGGAGCGTTGTACAGGAGCTTTACCCAAGCGGTGAACCCTGTTCCAAGCCCGAACCGCTCCAGTACCTCTATGAGGTATTTCCATTCGACTCTGTCGAAGGCCTTTTCTGCGTCCAGGGAGACGATCACCTCTTGTGTTCTCTCCCCGGAGGGGGTCATTATCACGTTCAGCAGGCGCCTGATGTTCGCGGTCAGCTGTCTACCTTTGACAAAGCCCGTCTGGTCCTCTGTGACCACCTCAGGTACACAGTCTTCTAGCCTTTTGGCTAGGATTTTGGCCAGTATTTTGGCGTCTGCGTTCAGCAGAGATATGGGTCTGTATGACCCACATTCCGTTGGGTCTTTGTCTTTCTTAGGTATCAGCGAGATTGAGGCCTGTGCTAACGTGGGTGGCAACGTGCCCCTAGCTAGCGAGTCTGTGAACATCTCCCGCATGTGCGGGGCCAGCGCTGTCGCAAATTTTTTGTAGAAGTCCGCCGGGAATCCGTCCGGTCCCGGCGCCTTCCCCGCCTGCATGGAGCTAATGCTGTCCATGATCTCTCCCAGTGCTAGTGGTGCTTCCAGATCCCGTTTTCTGCCCTCTCCCACAACTGGTATGTTCAGTCCGTCAAGAAACCGGTTCATCCCAGCCTTCCCCGTTGGGGGCTCTGAGGTGTACAGCTCTTGGTAGAAGGCCTTGAAGGTTTTGTTAATCTTCTCTGGTTCTGTTTCCAACGTGCCTCTGGTATCTCTGATTTGCGCGATTTCTCTGCTGGCTGCCTGCTTTCTCAGCTGGTGGGCCAACAGGCGGCTGGCTTTGTCTCCGTGTTCGTATAGGGCCCCGCGTGCCTGGCGGAGTTGGTGTACTGCTTTCCTGGTGGAGAGCAGGTCAAAGTTCCTTTGTAATTCTTTTCTCTCCGCCAGGAGTTCTACAGTCGGGGCCTCGGAGTCATCGAGGGCATCTTGAAACCCATCGTACAAGGTACACCCAGCTTCTGTCGCGACACGACGGACTTCCTACAGAAACTCAGCACCCATGGACCAGTTGAACCAGGAACATTCCTCGTCACAATGGATGTCTCGGCACTCTACACCAGCATCCCCCATGACGACGGCATTGCTGCAACAGCCTCAGTCCTCAACACCGACAACTGCCAATCTCCAGACGCAATTCTGCAACTCATCCGTTTCATTCTAGACCACAACGTCTTCACCTTCGACAACAAATTCTTCATCCAGACGCACGGAACAGCCATGGGGACCAAATTTGCACCTCAAGATGCCAACATCTTCATGCACAAGTTTGAACAGGACTTCCTCACCACACAGGACTTTCAACCGATGCTATACACCAGATACATCGATGACATTTTTTTCCTTTGGACCCACGGCGAGACATCACTGAAACGACTACACGATGACATCAATAAGTTCCATCCCACCATCAAACTCACCATGGACTATTCTCCAAATTCAGTTCCATTCTTGGACACACTCGTCTCCATCAAGGACGGTCACCTCAGCACCTCGCTTTACCGCAAGCCCACAGATAATCTCACGATGCTCCACTTCTCCAGCTTTCACCCGAAACACATTAAAGAAGCCATCCCCTATGGACAAGCCCTCCGTATACACAGGATCTGCTCAGACAAGGAGGAGCGCAACAGACACCTACAGATGCTGAAAGATGCCCTCGTACGAACGGGATATGGCGCTCGACTCATTGATCGACAGTTCCACCGCGCCACAGCAAAAAACCGCACCGACCTCCTCAGAAGACAAACACGGGACACCACTGACAGAGTACCCTTCGTCGTCCAGTACTTTCCTGGGGCGGAGAAACTACGACATCTTCTTCGCAGCCTCCAACACATCATCAGCGAGGATGGACATCTTGCCAAGGTCATCCCCACACCCCCACTACTGGCCTTCAAACAACCGCGCAACCTCAAACAAACCATTGTTTGCAGCAAATTACCCAGCCTTCAGAACAGCAACCACAACACCACAAAACCCTGCCAGGGTAATCTCTGCAAGACATGCCAGATCATCGACATGGACACCACCATTACACGTGGAAACACCACCCACCAGGTACGCGGCGCATACTCGTGCGACTCGACCAATGTAGTCTACCTCATACGCTGCAGGAAAGGATGTCCCGAAGCGTGGTACATTGGCGAGACCATGCAGACACTGCGACAACGAATAAACGGGCATCGTGCGACTATCAACAGGCAGGACTGTTCCCTTCCAGTTGGGGAACACTTCAGCAGTCAAGGACATTCAGCCTCTGATCTCCGGGTCAGCATTCTACAAGGAGGCCTTCAGGAGACGTGACAACGCAAAATTGCTGAGCAAAAACTTATAGCTAAGTTCCGCACGCATGAATGCGGACTCAACCGGGATCTGGGATTCATGTCGCATTACATTCGGCCCCCACCAACAAGCCTGGACTTGCAGAGGCCTACCGACTGAACTGGCTTGGGACAATTCACACCTCTTTAACCTGGAGTTACCTCTCTCTCTGCATCTTTGATGATTTGATTGCCTGCAGGTGCTCGCATTCCGGGGCATCTCTGACTGTGTCTATATAAACATTTCTGGAACAAGCCTCTCCATTCACCTGAAGAAGGAGCCGTGCTCCGAAAGCTCGTGTTTGAAACAAACCTGTTGGACTTTAACCTGGTGTTGTAAGACTTCTTACTGTGCTCCAGAAGGAAGTCACTGCACCAGGTCCGCCACACACATAGAGACAAGGCCAGTCGCATGCTGGAGCACCAGCTCAGAAAACAAGGAGCCGCAAAAGAGAAAGCGCAAGTTAGGACCAGAAATTGCAGGTTGGCAGCAGACGTAATCGAGATTAAAGTGGTCTTTGGAAACTTTTACTGAGGGCTATACACCTCCGATCCCTCAGAAAGCGACTTGGGGATTCTCTTTCTTAAAAAATAATTTTTATTGGAATTTTTTGAAAAACATATATCAACAGAACAATAACAATAATAAACACCCCCGGCACCCGTAACAAAGCCACCCCCCCCCCCCCCACCTCCCGAACCCAAAAAACAACAAAATAAATTAACAAGAAGCAAATTAACTTAAACACTATCCTGCAACTTACTGCGTATGCGTCAATGGGAATGAAAAACAGAAAACACAGGACAGTCTCAGCTGGTCTGACAGCCTCTATGGAGAGAGATGGCAAGTGTCATTTCGAGTCTGGGTGACTCTTTGTCGAAGCTGGACAACTGGATCTTTGGTCAGGTGTAGACTGGCGGTGTGGGGGGGAGCGTGAAGCGTTGGGCCTCGACAGACGGCCAGCGATGGGTGGAGAATAACAAAAATGTGTTGGGTCGAAAGAAAAAGGGAATATAAATGTTTCTAATCAGTGTTAAGAACTGTGCTGATAGAGGCGATTAGAAGATTAGAATGTGTTAATGGCAGATGACAATGAGGAACAAGGGGCGGATTTCCCAAGAGGGATGCGATTGGCTAGGGGAATGGGGAGGGGGAAGCAATGGGAGAGGAAGACATATCAATGGAAGCAATGAAAATAAGTTGATGGAAATAAACATGTGGTGAAGTGGGAAGAGTGATTTCACGGTACGAAGTTGTTGAGCGTACTGTAAAATCCGCAAGGCTGTACCGTGCCTATTCAGACGATGGGGGCTGTTCCTCGGCGTTGTGCTGAGCGACATGGGAACATTGCCGCAGGCCATGATCGGACATGTGGACATGAGAGCAGGACAGTGAGTTCAAATAGCAAGCGACAGGAGAGTCTGCCACCAGCTTGTCGATGGAGCGAAGGTGTTTTCCAAAGCGGTCACCCAGTCGGCATTTAGTCTCTCCAATGCAGAGAAGATGGCATTGGGATCAGCAAATGCAACAGGCCAGATTGAAGGCTGTCTGAAAGTAACGTGTACTCAAAAGGACAGACACAAACGATACTGTAACTGACTTAGAGGAAATGCCAGAGACTTAACTGAACCAGCATTGGGAAAGTAAAAACGGTTTTCCTGATGGAGAAACAGGAAAAGCCAGTGTGGGAATCCAGGCTCAAAGTTGATTTACAATTATCCCCCCTTTCTTCCACATGAACGGTATTTAGGCTGCAGCATTTTACACACCAAAACACAAAGAGGTCAAATATAAGAAACACATAGTTGTCAATTCTTAAACTCAACTCAAGCATTGAATAAGGAAACAAATATTGTGTAAAGTCGGTTGTTTTTTTCTGTAGGATTTAAGAATGCTGCATTAATAATAGAAGAGAGCATTTCGCCGTTAGAGATTTGCTGAACAAATTGAAATGAGATGAAATCAAAATTACTTATAGTCACGAGTAGGCTTCAATGAAGTTACTGTGAAAAGCCCCTTGTCGCCACATTCCGGCGCCTGTTCGGGGAGGCTGTTACGGGAATCGAACCGTGCTCCTAGTCTGCTTGGTCTGCTTTCAAAGCCAGCGATTTAGCCCTGTGCTAAACAGCCCATTAAGTTCTTCATTTGAATATAGGTTCTTCTACTGGCTTGTAAGTTTAGACATCTGTTTTAAAGAAATAGACGTGTTCTTGTAAGAAGTGACATGGCCTCTCAGCCGAACCATGCGAAGCTGCAACAAGGCAGTTGAGTTGAAGGTGGCACAGGTCCGTTGGCGCTTGCGTTGCCAGCTGTTTCTGTAGTGTAGTGGTTATTACATTCGCATTACACGCAAATGGTTCGAAACCGGGTAGAAACATCTGGTGTGTCCAGTTTAGTCTGTCGCTAAATATTACCTCAATCTCGTAACTGGTCTTTATCATCGAGGAATAACAGAAGCCTATAACTGCTGTGGGCCAGTGGCGCAATGGATAACGCGTCTGACTACAAATCAGGAGATTCCAGGTTCGACTCCTGGCTGGCTCGCAGTTCGTAGTTTTGGCGTCCCCTTTAGTTCAGTGGGTCGGACAGCTGGTTCCCGATGCAGAGCAAATTGAGCAGGGCATCATCAATTCTCGTTTCAGCTGTGGTTAATTATGAAAGCCCTGCCCTCTCAATTGAACTTCAAGCAAAACATAACTTATCTCCAGTTCAGCAAAGTTCAATATCTGATCCTTTGATAAGTTGAGACATCAGTTTTAAAGGAACGGCTTCTTCCAATAACTTGCATGGCCTCTCAGCGGAACCGTTAGAAGCTGCAACCGTTAGAAGCTGCAGCCCCGAGCAGTTTCTGTAGTGTAGTAGTTATCACATTCGCCTAACACGCGAAGGGTCTCCTGTTCGAGACCGGGCAGATACATCGCGTGCTTCTCATTTTGTGTGACGAATGTCTGCACAAAATACCTTTCTTCCTCAAACTCGCACGTTCGAGGAACATGAGATTTGGTCTCTCATGAGATATTAAAATTCCTGCAACAATGTCAGAAATACGGAATTTTCAAGACGCCGGGGGAAGAAAAACCTTCCCTATTTTGCCACGATTCGGATATTAGCAGTTTGTTCATCCACCACAGAATCTATCGGGTTTACTGATGCAGATGAACATATTTAATCACCATTTCAAACATTTCTAAAAGTACGATAAAAGCAACTTACTGCGGATGGGTCAATGGGAAACAAAAACAGAAAACACAGGACTGTCTCATCAGGTCTGACAGCCTCTGTGGAGAGAGATGGCAAGTGTCGTTTCGAGTCTGGGTGACTCTTTGTCGAAGCTGGACAACTGGATCTTTGGTCAGGTGTAGACTGGCGGAGTGTGTGGAGGACGTGTTGGGGGGGGGGGGGGGGGAGAGGACGTGTTGGGGGGGGAGGACGTGTTGGGGGGGGGGACGTGTTGGGGGGGAGGGGGGGTGGGAGCGTGAAGCATTGGGCCTCGACAGACGGCCAGCGATGGATGGGGAGTAACAAAAATGTGTTGTGTCGAAAGAAAAAGGGAATTTAAATGTTTCTAATTAGTGTTAAGAACTGTGCTGACAGAGTCGATTAGAAGATTAGAATGTGTTAATGGCAGATGACAATGAGGAACAAGGGGCGGATTTCCCAAGAGGGATGCGATTGGCTAGGGGAATGGGGAGGGGGAGACAATGGGAGAGGAAGACATATCAATGGAAGCAGTTTGTTCATCCGCCACAGAATCTTTTGGGTTTACAGATGCAGATGAACATCTTAATCACCATTTCAAACATGTCTAAATGAACAACTGCTCCCTATCCACCCTGCCATGCCCCTCATAATCTTGTACACCCAAAACTATGCAACGTCTCTTCATAACATAAATGGGCGAAGCATGTCCCTGATCTGCGTGGGAATCGAACAGAAGACATGTCGTGTCAACAGAAACTTCAGGGATTTTCGATCGACAACTTGATTTCTATTAAAGTCTAAACCTGGCACCATGTGCTTCCCATGTCCCAACTGATAGTAATTCTCATGTTGCTCGGCGGTTATTATACATTAAGCGTACATTGTCGTAATAATAATCTTCACTAGTGTCATAAGTAGGCTTACATTAACACTGCAATGAAGTTACTGTGAAAATTCCCGAGTCACCACACTTCGACCCCTGTTCAGGTACACAGAGGGAGAATTCAGAATGTCCAATTCACCTAACAGCACGTCTTTTCGGGACTTGTGGGAGGAAACCGGAGGACCCGGACGAAACCCACGCAGACACGGGGAGGACGTGCAGACTCCGCACAGATAGAGAACCATGCCGGGAATCGAACGCGGGTCCTAGGAACATGAGGCAGCAGTGCAACCCACTGAACCACAGTGCCGCCTATTAAGTACCTTGTACATTTTGTACCGCAGCACGTATTGATGCATTCTGCATTTCGCTAAAAGAACAGGTAACGAGGAGTCTTTGTCCTTGGACTTTCTGCGAGAGCAGGCCATGATTTTCGTCCATCTCCTCAGTTGAGTGCTACCCTCTGCTGGTAGGTAGATATTCTGATTTTAAAGTTACAATAAAATTTGCGGTATGATAGACCATAATAAGACCATAAGACCATTAGACATAGGAGCAGAATTAGGCCACTTGGCCCATCGAGTCCGCTCTGCCATTCAATCATGGCTGATATTTTCAACCATAGCTCTCAAGATTTCCCAAACTATTCCTCTCTTGATCTGCACAAGCACAGAGATATGTCCGGTAAATAGACCTGATTGCTTGCCTGAGCCTGGGATCAATTCCTTCTCGGAAAGGAACCTCAGTGATGCTGTAAACACTCACTCAGGGTTGTGTACGGGGCTTTAGGTTTTCTCGAACGAGTGTGCAGTAATAGACCACCCCGTCCTCCACATCGAATGCGCTTATACTGAGGTAACCGATCTGTTTAGATTTGTCAGCAAACGCCAGATATCGTCCTGAACCCACATCTTTCTTCATTGCTGAGTTGTTGGTGATAATCCATCTCGGTGGCTGTGCCGGTTTCTCCTGATATCATTGCATTTTGTACATGTTGGGGCCTTTATATTGGCAATTTAACTTCACCGAAGCCCCTTCTGAGACTGTTATTGTCACTGGTGACTGAGCTACTGGATTGCACATTGCCGGCCTGCGAAAGTGAAGGACTGAAATGAACAGATTGTTGTTCCTTTATAAAGTTAGAGTTTGCTCAACTAAGAGGTGCTTTTTAGCGTGTCCACTCCACTTAGCCTGTACATCTAGGTTGTGGGAGTGAGAATGTTCACGGACAGTGATCTGGGACCGGACCCGTGTCCTCAGTGCAATGAGGCAGCAGTGCCAACCATTGCGCCACAGTGCCGCCCTGAGTTTAAACAGAGTTGATATAAATCTACTTGTATCTGCGGCATTTTCAGGGACCTCTGATGCAGGCACTTCATAGACATTCCCGATCGTTAATTATACTCTAGCCTATGTGTATTAATATGCTAATCTGGTTTAATTAACACTATAACTACTTACTGTGCCAAAGCGCCGCCAGTATTATCACAACCATGTCTGACTGAATCTCTCCCAGTGAACTGAACTGAACTGAGTCAGGGATTGTGTAGGAGAGAGGGAACTTCGTGCAGTGCAGGGACAGGGTCTATTGTGACATCACTCGCCTCCCATCCTATCGGCTTGGCCGACACCATCAGGTGAGTTTGTGACGCCCGTGCTTGAATTTGGCGCCCTCTGCTGCCGGATTCGGTTTACTCCGTGTTAGAATTCGGCTGTTGAGTGGATTCAGTGTTGACTGCAATGCATATCAGGACGGGAAACCTAGACAGAAATCTAAATTTCAGCTGTTTATACACTATCTTTGTCACTATAGGTGT
The DNA here is from genome assembly GCF_902713615.1 of Scyliorhinus canicula. NCBI lineage: Eukaryota > Metazoa > Chordata > Chondrichthyes > Carcharhiniformes > Scyliorhinidae > Scyliorhinus > Scyliorhinus canicula. The sequence continues at coordinate 347,981 of NW_024055487.1, forward strand.
TTCTAATCAAAAAATGATGCTTAATCTGTGCAAATCATCCCTGGAGTTCTCGGTTCACATCATGGATGCGACGAAATCGAAACAATGCCAAGACTTTGGAGGACATGCGGACGTTAGAACTCAGAATAATAGCAGGGCTCAACAGACTAGTTTTCTTTATTTTGGTTCTGAACATCGCTTTTTTCAGAGGCCAGATTGTCTGGAATTATTTTCATTAGGTTAAAATTCATGAAGGTTAAATGTCCTCTGAAGAAGATAGGTGGATGATATTTCATGCAATAAGTGTTTGTGAGATAATGAAACGTTACAGAGGACTTTAAATGGATTACCGAGGCACGGGCGGGATCTGAACACGCGATTTTTGGTTTACGAAACCAACGCCTTTCCTCTTGGCCACCTCACCTTATGCAAGTAAATCATGTTGATTGCACTGTGAGTTGTTATCATTTGGAGTCTGGCGCAACAATTGGCGAGAGAAGAAGAATCAATAGAACATTTCAAAAGGTATTGTCAGAACTTGAGAACGGAAAACCCCGCGGGATTTATATGCAGGGTGAAAAGGCAGCGATTTAGCCCTGTCCTAAACAGCCCCAAAAAACATATCATCCAGGAGTGGAACATCAATTCGTCTCTGGGTGGGATCGAACCACCAACCTTTCGGTTAACAGCCGAACGCGCTAACCGATTGCGCCACGGAGACGACAACAGGATTACAACTCTGTGCATTTCAACAGTGACGGCCAATTCTCTGATTGCCAGGGACCGAATGAGAATGCTGGCAATATTGGTCCCCTGAGGCAGTGCGGAAAATATCTGGAAGGAGAGTACACATGGTCCCGCGGGCATAAAAAACGGTTTTTAATGAAAGGTGATGGTGAAAGACGAATTTTGTTGTCCTGTCGACAAATGCCGCCTGACTCCCTGAGATGTTGCAGTACTTTTGGCGTTCTCCGCAGATGTTAGATTGATTTTCGATGGCAATGACATTAGCTTTTTTCGCGGGGGCTCGTTGGTCTAGGGATATGATTCTCGCTTTGGGTGTCTAGCTGTCGGAATTTGTGAGAGGTCCCGGGTTCAAATCCCGGACGAGCCCTTCGATGAGGTTTTCCGTTGGTCAAGTAAGATGTTTTCTTCATTTCTTTGCGGTGCAGACGGCGGGATTCATTCACATTGGGTTTGCTTTGAGAAGCTGAGCTCAAACTGCATGGATCCAACACGTTCCCGAGAAGCTTGTCTATGTGTGGGCGTTCACATTTCTATTGACTAATTCTGGTGGACTCAGACAGCTTTTTGTCCCTTTCATTTTATCAGTTCAACAACTTCAGACTGAACTCTCACTTCCCCCTCCACTACATGTTTTTTCCATCAACTTTTCATTCCTTTTCATTAAAACAAATATGTTTTATCCTCAACATTGCCCCCCTCCACCCAGCCCATACCATCCTACTTGATCAATCAGATCCCTGTTTGTAATTGTTCTCTGACGCACTGCTTACCTTTGTTCTGCCATTAACACATTCTGACCGCTTGATGCGCCACCAGCACATTTCATAGCCTTGATTAGCCTCATTTGCATTCCCCTTTTCTTTCTGCCCGAGACATTTTCTATCGAGGCCCAATACAGCACGCCGCCACCCCCACCCCCCCATCCACAATCGTCTGAATCTCCAGTTCCAGTTCTCCAGCTTTGACAAAGAGTCCACTTGACTGGAAACGACAGCTGCCATTTCGCTCCCCAGAGGCTGTCAGACCTGCTGAGATTATCCAGTATTTTCTGTTTTTGTTTCGTTTGAAGCAGTAAGTTGCATTTTTCATACATTTAGACATGTTTGAGATGGTGATTAAATATGTTCATTTGTAAATCGCTGAAATTCTGTTGTGGATGAACTCGCTGCTAATATCCGAGGTGTGCCAAGATATGAAAATTCTTCACCTCTCATTGCCTGCCGAAAATTCAGTGCTTGGGCCTTAGTGTTCAATTCAGTGCAGTAGCTCATGTAAGACGAAATTTCATAGTCCTGGAACACACGAGGTTCCGGCAACATTCAGGAAACAGAATTATTTTGTGCCCAATAATTGTGCAAACTTTTCTCACACGAAATGCTAAATGTTCGATGTTTCTGCCCGGTTTCGAACCGGGGACTTTTCGCGTGTGAGAGGAATGTGATAACCACTACACTACAGAAACCGCTGGCAAAAAATGGACGTGCGGAATGTACAACCTCACTGTGTTGCTGCAGATTCTGATGGTCTGTTTGAGAGGTCAGGTCCCTTGTTGCAAGCGACAGCTGTTTCTTAAATTAACAGATGTCTCAACATATAAAGCCGTGAGATGTAGAAAGTATATCGAAATTAACATAAGTTACATTTTGCTGAATGTCTCTCTCAAATTTGTGCTCTTTGGTCTCGAGGTCTGGTTCTCGTTTAAGGATTTTCAAGCAATGCCTATGGGAGTGGTCGTGGGTTTAAATCCAGGACAGGCTCTTTACTCCAGGTCAGGGATTACGAATTGTTTGCGATGCTGACGGCAGGGTTGATTTACATTGGCCCACTCTGAAAAAGATTTCTCAGGACTCGGAATGTTTACGTCGTTTCTCTCCCCACAGATGATGCGAGAGAGAGAGAGAGAGAGACAGTGTCTGAGCTGGAGTGCGTTTGGATAAAATTGATGCTCCAGATCTGTGTTAACCACAGGGACGTGACCCATCTAATCCACAGAGCCAAAGTGAAGAATTGAACTGACTGGGGAGCTGGATCTTAACGCTGACCTCCCGGACCTCGGCGTCGTGAAATGTTCCAAAGAAGCTCAACAGCCACTCGAGGAACAGCAGCGCATCTTTCCACTGGGCTCAATACAGCTTTCACACTCAGTGTGTGTTCAGTAGTTTCACACTGTAAATGCTGCACCCATTTTGTGTGTCTTTACATCGCAGATTTGGGTTTCAATCTTGTTTCCACTTGTTCTTTGTGTCCGGGCGGTAGTTGTTGATCAATATGCCATCGATAGCTCCTCCAGACATATCTTTTGTTTCTTTGTTTCTTCCATTGCGCTAACAGAGAGCTGGCACAGACACGGCGGCCGGAATGGCCTCATACTGTGGTGTCATTATTCTCTGATTTGATGCCATCCTAACTCTGTGGCCAGGGTCCCAAGGTCTCTTCTCATTTATTCTCTCCTGACTTGCCCCCCATTAGAGCCCTTTCTTGTTGTTCTGTTTCCTCCCTCCGGTAATTCACTTGGTTAAGACATTTCTAACCTGTCCCGGTTTTAATGAAAGGTGATGGTGAAAGACGAACATTGCTGTCCTGTCGACAAATGCCGCCTGAGTCCCTGCGATGTTGCAGTACTTTTGGCGTTCTCCGCAGATGTTAGATTGATTTTCGATTGCAATGACAGTATGCTTTGACTCTTTTTGCGGGGCTCGTTGGTCTAGGGGTATGATTCTCGCTTTGGGCGTGTCGCTGTCGGAATTTGCGAGAGGTCCAGGGTTCAAATCCCGGACGAGCCCTTCGATGAGGTTTTCCGTTGGTCGAGCCACATGTTTGCTTCATTTCTTAGCGGCGTAGTCGGCGGGATTCATTCACATTGGGTTTTCTTTGAGAAGCTGAGCTCAAACTGCATGGAACCAATACGTTCCCGAGAAGTTTGTCTGTGTGTGGGCATTCACATTTCTATTGACTAATTCTGGTGGACTCAGACAGCTGTTTGTCCCTTTCATTTTATCAGTTCAACAACTTCAGACTGTGAACTCTCACTTCCCCCTCCACCACATGTTTTTTCCATCAACTTATCATCCCTTCCATTGATATGTTTTACCCTCAGCATTGCCCACCTCCCCCCAGCCCATACCATCCTATGTGTGGGCATTCACATTTCTATTGACTAATTCTGGGGGAATCAGACAGCTCTTTGTCCCTTTCAATTTTATCAGTTCAACAACTTCAGACTGTGAACTCTCACTTCCCCCTCCACCACATGTTTTTTCCATCAACTTATCATCCCTTCCATTGATATGTTTTACCCTCAGCATTGCCCCCCTATCCACAGCCCATACCATCCTACTTGATCAATCTGATCCCTGTTTGTAATTGTTCTCTAACGCACTGCTTACCTTTGTTCTGCCATTAACACATTCTGACCGCTTGATGCGCCATCAGCACCTTTCATAGCCTTGATTAGCCTAATTTACATTCCCTTTTTCTTTCTGCCCGAGACATTTTCGTCATTTCCCACCTATTGCTAGCCCTCTATCGAGGCCCAACACAGCACTCCACCACCCCCACCCACCACCCACAATCGTCTGAATCTCCAATTCCAGTTCTCCAGCTTTGACAAAGAGTTCACTTGACTGGAAACGACAGCTGCCATTTCGCTCCCCAGAGGCTGTCAGACCTGCTGAGATTATCCAGTATTTTCTGTTTTTGTTTCGTTTGAAGCATCCGCAGTAAGTTGCATTTGTCATACATTTAGACATGTTTGAGATGGTGATTAAATATGTTCATTTGTAAATCGCTGAAATTCTGTTGTGGATGAACTCGCTGCTAATATCCGAGCTGTGCCAAGATATGAAAATCTTTCACCTCTCATTGCCTGCCGAAAATTCAGTGCTTGGGCCTTAATGTTCAATTCAGTGTAGTGGCTCATGTGAGACGAAATTTCATAGTCCTGGAACACACGAGATTCCGGCAACATTCAGGAAACAGAATTATTTTGTGCCCAATAATTGTGCAAACTTTTCTCACACGAAATGCTAAAGGTTCGATGTTTCTGGCCGGTTTCGAACCGGAGACCTTTCGCGTGTAAGGCGAATGTGATAACCACTACACTACAGAAACCGCTGACAACCAATGGACGTGCGGAATGTACAACCTCACTGTGTTGCTGCAGATTCTGATGGTCTGTTTGAGAGGCCAGGTACCTTGTTGCAAGCGACAGCTGTGTCTGAAATTAACAGATGTCTCAACATATAAAGCCGTGAGATGTAGAAATTATATCGAAATTAACATAAGTTATATTTTGCTGAATGTCGGTCTTAAATTTGAGCTCTTTGGCCTCGAGGTCTGGTCCTCGTTTAGGGATTTTCAATCAATGCCAATGGGAGTGGTCGTGGGTTTAAATCCAGTACAGGCTCTTTACTCCAGGTCAGGGATTATGAATTGTTTGCGATGCTGACGGCGGGGTTGATTTACATTGGCCCACTCTGAAAAAGATTTCTCAGGACTCGGAATGTTTACGTCGTTTCACTCCCAACAGATGATGCTCGAGAGAGAGACAGTGTCTGAGCTGGAGTGCGTTTGGATAAAATTGATGCTCCAGATCTCCGTTAACCACAGGGACATGACCCATCTAATCCACAGAGCCAAAGTGGAGAATTGAGCTGACTGGAGATCTGGATCTTAACGCTGACCTCCCGGACCTCGGCGTCGTGAAATGTTCCAAAGAAGCTCAACAGACACTCGAGGAACAGCAGCTCATCATTCCACTGGGCTCAATCCATTTTCACACTCAGTGTGTGTTCAGCAGTTTCACACTGTAAATGCTGCACCCATTTTGTGTGCCCTTACATCGCAGATTTGGGTTTGAATCTTGTTTCCACTTGTTCTTTGTGTCCGGGCGGTAGTTGTTGATCAACTATGCCATCGATAGCTCCTCCAGACATATCTTTTGTTTCTTTGTTTCTTCCATTGCGCTAACAGAGAGCTGGCACAGACACGGCGGCCGGAATGGCCTCATACTGTGGTGCCATTATTCTCTGATTCGATGCTAACCTAACTCTGTGGCCAGGGACCCAAGGCCTCTTCTCATTTAATCTCTCCTGATTTGCCCCCCGATTAGAGCCCTTTCTGTTGTTCTGTTTCCTCCCTCCGGTAATTCACTTGGTTAAGACGTACCACATTTCTAACCTGTCCCGGTTTAATGAAAGGTGATGGTGAAAGACGAACATTGTTGTCCTGTCGACAAATGCCGCCTGACTACCTGAGATGTTGCAGTACTTTTGGCGTTCTCCGCAGATGTTAGATTGATTTTCGATGGCAATAACAGTATGCTTTGACTCTTTTTGCGGGGCTCGTTGGTCTAGGGGTATGATTCTCGCAATGGGTGTGTCGCTGTCGGAATTTGCGAGAGGTCCCGGGTTCAAATCTCGGACGAGCCCTTCGATGAGGCTTTCCCGTTGGTCAAACCGCATGATTTCTTCATTTCTTTGCAGCGTCGACGGCGGTATTCATTCACATTGTGTTTGCTTTGAGAAGCTGAGCTCAAACTGCATGGAACCAATACGTTCCCGAGAAGCTTGTCGATGTGTGGGCATTCACATTTCTATTGACTCATTCTGGTGGACTCAGACAGCTTTGTCCCTTTCATTTTATCAGTTCAACAACTTCAGACTGTGAACTCTCACTTCCCCCTCCACTACATGTTTTTTCCATCAACTTTTCATTCCTTCCATTGATATGTTTTACCCTCAGCATTGCCCACCTCCCCCCAGCCCATACCATCCTACTTCAGCAATCTGATCCCTGTTTGTAATTGTTCTCTGACGCACTGCTTACCTTTGTTCTGCCATTAACACATTCTGACCGCTTGATGCGCCATCAGCACCTTTCATAGCCTTGATTAGCCTCATTTACATTCCCTTTTTCTTTCTGCCCGAGACATTTTCGTCATTTCCCACCTCTTGCTAGCCCTCTATCGAGGCCCAATACAGCACTCCACCACCCCCACCCCCCACCCACAATCGTCTGAATCTCCAATTCCAGTTCTCCAGCTTTGACAAAGAGTCCACTTGACTGGAAACGACAGCTGCCATTTCGCTCCCCAGAATCTGTCAGACCTGCTGAGATTATCCAGTATTTTCTGTTTTGTTTCGTTTGAAGCATCCGCAGTAAGTTGCATTTGTCATACATTTAGACATGTTTGAGATGGTGATTAAATATGTTCATTTGTAAATCGGTGAAACTCTGTTGTGGATGAACGAGCTGCTAATATCCGAGGTGTGCCAAGATATGAAAATTCTTCACCTCTCATTGCCTGCCGAAAATTCAGTGCTTGGGCCTTAATGTTCAATTCAGTGTAGTGGCTCGTGTGAGACGAAATTTCATAGTCCTGGAACACACGAGATTCCGGCAACATTCAGGAAATAGAATTATTTTGTGCCCAATAATTGTGCAAACTTTTCTCACACGAAATGCTAAATGTTCGATGTTACTGCCCGGTTTCGAACCGGGGACCTGTCGCGTATGAGGCGAATGTGATAACCACTACACTACAGAAACCGCTGGCAATGAATGGACGTGCGGAATGTACAACCTCACAGTGTTGCTGCAGATTCTGATGGTCTGTTTGAGAGGCCAGGTACCTTGTTGCAAGCGACAGCTGTGTCTGAAATTAACAGATGTCTCAACATATAAAGCCGTGAGATGTAGAAATTATATCGAAATTAACATAAATTATATTTTGCTGAATGTCGATCTTAAATTTGTGCTCTTTGGTCTCGAGGTCTGGTTCTCGTTTAAGGATTTTCAATCAATGCCTATGGGAGTGGTCGTGGGTTTAAATCCAGGACAGGCTCTTTACTCAAGGTCAGAGATTACGAATTGTTTGCGATGCTGACGGCGGGGTTGATTTACATTGGCCCACTCTGAAAAAGATTTCTCAGGACTCGGAATGTTTACGTCGTTTCTCTCCCTACAGAGAGAGAGAGACAGTGTCTGAGCTGGAGTGCGTATGGATAAAATTGATGCTCCAGATCTGTGTTAACCACAGGGACGTGACCCATCTAATCCACAGAGCCAAAGTGGAGAATTGAACTGACTGGGGAGCTGGATCTTAACGCGGACCTCCCGGACCTCGGCGTCGTGAAATGTTCCAAAGAAGCTCAACAGCCACTCGAGGAACAGCAGCGCATCTTTCCACTGTGCTCAATACAGCTTTCACACTCAGTGTGTGTTCAGTAGTTTCACACTGTAAATGTTGCACCCATTTTGTGTGTCCTTCCATCGCAGATTTGGGATTCAATCTTGTTTCCACTCGTTCTTTGTGTCCGGGCGGTAGTTGTTGATCAATATGCCATCGATAGCTCCTCCAGACATATCTTTTGTTTCTTTGTTTCTTCCATTGCGCTAACAGAGAGCTGGCACAGACACGGCGGCCGGAATGGCCTCATACTGTGGTGTCATTATTCTCTGATTCGATGCTAACCTAACTCTGTGGCCAGGGTCCCAAGGCCTCTTCTTATTTAATCTCTCCTGACTTGCCCCCTATTAGAGCCCTTTCCTGTTGTTCTGTTTCCTCCCTCCGGTAATTCACTTGGTTAAGCCGTACCACATTTCTAACCTGTCCCGGTTTTAATGAAAGGTGATGGTGAAAGACGAACTTTGTTGTCCTGTCGACAAATGCCGTCTGACTCCCTGAGATGTTGCCGTACTTTTGGCGTTCTCCGCAGATGTTAGATTGATTTTCGATGGCAATGACAGTATGCTTTGACTCTTTGTGGGGGGCTCGTTGGTCTAGAGGTATGATTCTCCCTTTGGGTGTGCCGCTGTCAGAATTTGCAAAAGGTCCCGGGTTCAAATCCCGGACGAGCCCTTCGATGAGGTTTTCCCGTTGGTCAAACCGCATGTTTTCTTCATTTCTTTGCAGCGTCGACGGCGGGATTCATTCACATTGGGTTTGCTTTGAGAAGCTGAGCTCAAGCTGCGTGGAACCAATACGTTCCCGTGACGTTTGTCTATGGGTGGGCATTCACATTTCTATTGACTAATTCTGGTGGACTCAGACAGCTCTTTGTCCCTTTCATTTTATCAGTTCAACAACTTCAGACTGTGAACTCTCACTGCCCCCTTCACCACATGTTTTTTCCATCAACTTATCATCCCTTCCATTGATATGTTTTACCCTAAGCATTGCCCCCCTCCCCCAGCCCATACCATCCTACTTCAGCAATCTGATCCCTGTTTGTAATTGTTCTCTGACGCACTGCTTACCTTTGTTCTGCCATTAACACATTCTGACCGCTTGTTGCGCCATCAGCACCTTTCATAGCCTTGATTAGCCTCATTTACATTCCCTTTTTCTTTCTGCCCGAGACATTTCCGTAATTTCCAACCTATTGCTAGCCCTCTATCGAGGCCCAATACAGCACTCCACCACCCCCACCCCCCACCCACAATCGTCTGAATCTCCAGTTCCAGTTCTCCAGCTTTGACAAAGAGTCCACTTGACTGGAAACGACAGCTGCCATTTCGCTCCCCAGAGGCTGTCAGACCTGCTGAGATTGTCCAGTATTTTCTGTTTTTGTTTCCGTTTGAAGCATCCACAGTAAGTTGCATTTGTCACACATTTAGACATGTTTGAGATGGTGATTAAATATGTTCATTTGTAAATGGCTGAAACTCTGTTGTGGATGAACTAGCTGCTAATATCCGAGGTGTGCCAAGATATGAAAATTCTTCACCTCTCATTGTTTGCCGAAAATTCAGTGCTTGGGCCTTAATGTTCAATTTCTGCGTTCTTCGCAGATGTTAGATCGACTTTCGATGACAATGACTGTATGATTTGGTCACTTTCGAGGAGCTCGTTGGTGGACGGGTATGATTCTCGCTTTAGGTGTGTCGGTGTCGAAATTTCCGAGAGATCCCGGGTTTAAATCTTGCATGAGCTTTTCCGTTGGTTAAGCAAGATGTTTTCTTGATTCCCTTGCGGCTCAGACGGCGGGATTCATTCACATTGGGTTTGCTTTGAGAAGCTGAGCTCACACTGCAGGGAACCAAGGCGTTCCCGAGAAAATCGAAACATTTTCGATCAGCTTGTCTATGTGTGGACATTCACTTATCTCTACTCACTAACTCTGGTAGATTCAGGTAGCCCCCTGTCAGTTTTATTTTATCAGTTCAACAACTTCAGACTGTGAACTCTCTCTGACCCCTTCACACTTGTTTATTTCCATCAATCTATTTTCATCCCTTCCATTGATATGTGTTACCCTCACAATTGCCCCTTGATTAGCCTCATTTACATTCCCTTTTTCTTTCTGCCCGAGACACTTTCGTAATTTCCCACCTATTGCTAGCCCTCTATCGAGGCCCAATACAGCACGCCACCACCCCCTCCTTTTCCCAGTAACTGAAGCATTCATTCATCTGAATTTCCGCTTTAATACCAGACCATATGCAAAATCTGATTGATTTCTGTCGGACTCTAATCCAGGCACCATATATTCCCCATGTTGGTGACTGGTGAATGGTGAGTCGATGTTCTAATGTTCACCGTGTGCCCCGTGTGCTATCTTCACTCTCAGATATTGAATACATTTTGTGTTTAGTTCCAGGAAGAAATGGTGAAGACTCAGTGGCCCAGGATCGATCTGAGTTAACGGGTTCTGGAAGGACAGAGCATTAACCCGGACTGTAGATATTCCACAGCTGTTTTTGAAACTCTTTTCTGGTACATTCAGTATCCCGGAAGACCTCCGAGGAATGTATTGAGAATCTATAGTTAGGGCAGTTCAGATAAATCTCCAGATTTCCTAGCCAGGTTTTTGGCTGCTTTGCTCAAAGAAAACCAAACGGTATCTTTAAATATCGCCGTGGCTGATCTCTCCGACAGTGCCTATTATTTCTCCGCCATGGAGCCCACACTGCTGCAGAGGTATTGCGGGTCCCGTACAAACACTCACACTGGAATTCCAGTAATTTCTCGGCAGAGGGCGCTCTCACATTGATAGACAGGCACAATTACTCAGCCTGTGGTCGTCACAGTGTCATTACCAAACCATCAAAAACAAACACAACACTCACTGAGAACAAGCGAGCAGAAACTGAATAATAATATTCGTTAGTTTATAACTTGCATTTCTACTAAAATGAATTTCACAACTTAATTTCCGGTTCGTTAGCTCACATTTAGTCTTTTTATGATCTTTACATTGCTGTCTGAATTATTTCTCCATCTCCGTTCCGCTCTTCTAGATCCCTTTGATCAAAGCCGGGTCACAGGGTCCACATGACGGGATTATTTTCATAGATTTCACAGAAGTTACAGTGCAGAAGGAGGCCATTCGGCCTATCGAGTCTGCACTGGCTCTTGGAAAGAGCACCCTACCCAAGGTCCACAACTCCAACCTGTCCCCACAACCCAGTAACCCCACCCAACACTAGGGGCAATTTAGCATGGCCAATCCACCTGCACATCTTTGGACTGTGGGAGGAAACCGGAGCACCAGGAGGAAACCAGACAAACACGGGGAGAATGTGCAGACTCCGCACAGACAGTGGTCCAAGTCGGGAATTGAACCTGGGAGCCTGAAGCTGTGAAGCAATTGTGCTAACCATAATGATACCCTGCTGCTCCGTGTACGATCTTCACTCCCAGATATTGAATACGTTTTGTGTTTTTTTTCAGGAACAAATGGTGAAGATTCAGTGCCCCAGGATTGATCTGAGATAACGGTTCTGAAAGGACAGAGCATTAACCTGGGCTGTAGATACTCGACAGCTGTTTTTGATACTCTGTTCTGGTACAATCAGTATCCCGGAAGACCTCCGAGGAATTTTATTGGTTGACAGACAGTTTGTAGGAAAGGAGCAAATTTCACAAGGAAGTGATTTCACAGTTTATAGCAAACCCCAAGAACAGAGTCCCCCTAATGGTTTTTCTCCTTTCCAGTGTCTATTTAATGTTTTCTGACACAACTGTGTTTCCGTCCTACAATAACCAGTCCAGCAAACCCATTCCGACTCCCGTCTGGATCTATGCAGCGATTCTTCTTCGAAGGCACTGACTGTATCCCAGCTCGGATTGTTCCCATTCACTGACAGACAGTTCGCCACCTACAGGTGTTAAATCACCTTTGGAGACGCAAGAAAGTGAAGTAAGAAAAACCTGCGAAAGACAGCCGATTCTTAATGGCGCGGAATAGAAGTTGATGCTTCGAATTTCAATTTTTACAGATCGACAGCGGTCAGCCAGTGTCTGGATTGTTTGGGGCTGGTGCAGGCGGGCTTTTCGGGAGGTAATTGTGGAACAAACACATTTCATCGCATTTGAAATCATGGTTTCAATCGGAAATGTAAACACGTGATTATTTCCTGTTTGAACATGTATTTCTGATCTGAGTGACGGAAATTCTGTTTCTCGGCTACTGTCCTCAGATGTTATGACAGAAGAAGTTGCTGTTTTTAGTTTAACCTTTGATACTGCCTTCTTGAACCGCTGCAGTCTATGTGCTGTCAGGGAGGGAGTTCTAGGATTTCACCTCTGCTGCGTTACTCATGTCAGCAGGCGAGCAGTGAGGCTAAAATAACAAAACAGCAACAGCACCACTCAGGGAGCTAAACTCTCTCTATCTCTGGGTGGAGAAAGTGGCTCTGAAGAGTTGATCAGAAGTGGGACTCACAGACTGAGTATACCATGGACAAGAGTCCCAGTCCCGTACATTGCACTGTGCCTTAGAGCTCCAGTCTGTTGACGTTTCGACAGAAACTCGAGCAGATTCAGCCACATCGACCAGTGGCGATGTCAGCCGCTCAAACCCAGACCGGGAGGAAGCCACCTTAACCTCGAATCAAACTGTTAGCCACCTGTTTCCAACAACGGCAGTAAAAATACACTGCAGAATCCGATCCGACCGCCAGATCCATCATCAAACCAGTCTCCAGGTTAACCCGTCCTTTCTGTTTCTGATCAGCTGTTAATTCTCTGAAACTCAGGGCTGGATGTTCAGATCAGCTCCGGCAAAGATGTTTCTGCCCCTTCAACCAGTCCCACTGACGTCACTCAGTTTACAGACCTACGTCACTAAATATGCAGGGTAACGTCACACGTGTCCTCATTCTGACGTCACAGTGACGCTGGTCTGCCGCGTGCGCATTCTCCTACCCACACTCCACCAATGCTGAAGCTCCTTCACAGCTTCACTTTGTGATCACAAGTCCCAGAGACCCGTCTCGGGCGGGCACGGTGCAATTGGTGTTAGACTCAGTTTGATATTCAACAGCGCTTCCTTCGCAGCATTGTCTCTCGTCCTGAAAACTACCGAGAGCTACTTAACACAGATCGATAGGATCCAACATGAAGCTGAGCTTCACTTTAGTGATTATCTCCCTGAATTTCTTACTCTTCTCTCCGTGTGAGTGTGATCACTATATCTGGCAGGAATATGTCACACATCAGATATGTCATGTTGTAGTAACATATAGTTTGCTTTATTGTCGATCTTGTTGTGCCATGTTGTAATTGATTGTGCTGTAGTGTATTCTACTGCTCTGTGTGATATTAAATTAATCATATTATTTTACATCTGCATATTTCTCAGATGCTGCTGGCAGTGACGATGTATCACAGTCTCCTGAGTCAATGGTGGTTACCGAGGGAGACGTTGCACCCTTGGCCTGTTCCACCACAGTAACAGGACGGATCCTACAATGGTACAGACAATACCCAGATGGGACCATGCAGCATCTGGCGAGCGGTAGCAGAGATCAGGACAGGATCACAGCTCGGTTTATTTCAGCAGACAAGCACAGCGTTCTGAATGTTAGTGACACTCGAGTGACAGAAACCGCCACCTATCTCTGTGCAGTGAGGCACAGTGAACTGAAGACAATTCAGCGCCGTACAAAAACATGCCGTGGTGATTCTGAAAGTGTGTAGCCTGCGCAGTTATCCGAGAGGCCAGTTCATGATTTGGGTTTGCTCTTTCATATCAGAAAAGAAGGGCCAGAATTCATTTTATTTCTGTAGAAGTCACAAACAGAGAGCTTCTGTTCCATGGTGCTTAAAGATAATAATCATTGTGCCGTTCGGCGAGTCAATATTCAGAAGCTGTTGTCTATTTCTTGTGATAAATCAAATTCCAGACTGAGACACATTCCACGTTTTGTTACAGAGATGAATGATGCACAATGAGTCTCCCAGGATCCGTCCGAGTTGAAGGCTCTGGAAAGCAGGGTAGCAGGGTAGCATGGTGGTTAGCATAAATGCTTCACAGCTCCAGGGTCCCAGGTTCGATTCCCGCCTGGGTCACTGTCTGTGTGGAGTCTGCACGTCCTCCCCCTGTGTGCGTGGGTTTCCTCCGGGTGCTCCGGTTTCCTCCCACAGTCCAAAGATGTGCGGGTTAGGTGGATTGGCCATGCTAAATTGCCTGTAGTGTCCTAATAAAAGTAAGGTTAAGGGGGGGCTTGTTGGGTTACGGGTATAGGGTGGATATGTAGGTTTGAGTAGGGTGATCATGGCTCGGCACAACATTGAGGGCCGAAGGGCCTGTTCTGTGCTGTACTGTTCTATGTTCTATGTTCTAAAGACAGTTCAGTTATAATCACTCCATATCCAAGAGCTTTCCCTGCCTATGTAGGCCAGTCAATATGACGGGATAACTGCGAGATATTTACTGAGGAGGTATCGGCTGAGACATTGAGCTACGTCATATTCTGGTGACTAATTCTGGTGGACTCAGACAGCTCTTTGTCCCTTTCATTTTATCAGTTCAACAACTTCAGACTGTGAACTCTCACTTCCCCCTCCACCACATGTTTTTTCCATCAACTTATCATTCCTTACATTGATATGTTTTACCCTCAGCATCGCCCATCTCCCACCAGCCCATACCATCCTACTTCAGCAATCTGATCCCTGTTTGTAATTGTTCTCTGACACACTGCTTACCTTTGTTCTGCCCTTAACACATTCTGACCGCTTGATGCGCCATCAGCATCGTTCTTAGCCTTGATTAGCCTCATTTACATTGCCTTTTTCCTTGTGTCCGAGACATTTTCGTCATTTCCCACCTATTGCTAGCCCTCAATCGATGCCCAATACAGCACTCCACCACCCCCACCCCCACCCACAATCGTCTGAATCTCCAGTTCCAGTTCTCCAGCTTTGACAAAGAGTCCACTTGACTGGAAACGACAGCTGCCATTTCGCTCCCCAGAGGCTGTCAGACCTGCTGAGATTATCCAGTATTTTCTGTTTTTGTTTCCGTTTGAAGCATCCTCAGTAAGTTGCATTTGTCATACATTTAGACATGTTTGAGATGGTGATTAAATATGTTCATTTGTAAATCGCTGAAATTCTGTTGTGAATGAAGTAGCTGCTAATATCCGAGCTGTGCCAAGATCCTCCTCCTCTAACCAAAAAAAGTGCTGTCCGTTGGATTGCTAAACTAACAAGTTTTTATTTTTTATTTTTCAGTAGTTGGGAAGTTAGTTCAGTGGGAATGGAGGCTAGGGCAGTTGAATGTTCCTCCTGCAGAATGTTGGAGGAAAGGGTCACCTCTAGTGTCCCTGATGACTACATCTGCGGGAAGTGCACCCAACTCCAGCTCCTCGAGAGCCGCGTTAGGGACCTGGAGCTGGAGCTGGATGAACTTCGGATCATTCGGGAGGCGGAAGAGGTTATTGAGAGGAGTTATAGGGAGGTAGTCACACCTCAGGTAAAAGAAGAAGGTAGATGGGTTACCGTCAGGGGAGGGAGCGGGAACCGGCAGGCAGTGCAGGGATCCATTGTGGTCATTCCCCTCTATAACAAGTATACCGTTTTGGATACTGTTGCGGGGGACGACCTACCAGGGGTAAGCAATAGGGCACAGGTCTCTGGCACAGAGTCTGTCCCTGTTGCTCAGAAGGGAAGGGAGAAGAGGAACAGAGCACTTGTCATTGGGGACTCCATAGTTAGAGGAACAGACAAGAGGTTCTGTGGGAACGAAAGAGACTCACGGTTGGTGTGTTGCCGCCCAGGTGCCAGGGTTCGTGATGTCTCTGATCGTGTTTTTGGGATCCTTAAGGGGGAGGGGGAGCAGCCCCAAGTCGTGGTCCACATAGGTACCAACGACATAGGTAGGAAGAGAGATGGGGATTTGAGACAGAAATTCAGGGAGCTAGGGTGGAAGCTGAGAGCTAGAACAAACAGAGTTGTTATCTCTGGGTTGTTACCCGTGCAACGTGCTAGCGAAGTGAGAAATAAGGAGAGAGAGGAGTTGAACACGTGGCTACAGGGATGGTGCAGGAGGGAGGGTTTTGGTTTCCTGGATAATTGGGGCTCATTCTGGGGTAGGTGGGACCTATACAAACAGGATGGTCTTCACCTGAACCAGAGGGGTACCAATATCCTGGGGGAGAGATTTGCTAGTGCTCTTCGAGGGGGGGGGGGGGGGGGTTAAACTATTTCAGCAGGGGGATGGGAACCTAAATTGTAGTCCCAGTGTACAGGATGTTGAGAGTAGTGAGGTCAGGGATAGGGTTAAAAGTTCGAAAGAGGGCACCGGCAAGCAAGACACTGGTTTGAAGTGTGTCTACTTCAACGCCTGGAGCATCCGGAATAAGGTGGGTGAGCTTGCAGCATGGGTTGGTACCTGGGATCTCGATGTTGTGGCGATTTCGGAGACATGGGTAGAGCAGGGACAGGAATGGTTGTTGCAGGTTCCAGGATTTAGATGTTTCTGTAAGAACAGAGAAGATGGTAAAAGAGGGGGGGGGGGGTGGCATTGTTAATCAAGGAAAGTATTACGGCGGTAGAAAGGACGTTTGAGGACTCGTCTACTGAGGTAGTATGGGCCGAGGTTAGGAACAGGAGAGGAGAGGTCACTCTATTGGGAGTTGTCTATAGACCTCCGAATAGTTCCAGAGATGTAGAGGAAAGGATTGCAAATATGATTCTCGACAGGAGCGAGAGTAACAGGGTAGTTGTTATGGGGGACGTTAACTTTCCAAGTATTGACTGGAAATACTATAGTTCGAGTACTATAGATGGGTCAGTTTTTGTACAGTGTGTGCAGGAGGGTTTTCTGACACAGTATGTAGACAGGCCAACAAGGGGCGAGGCCACATTGGATTTGGTGACGGGTAATAAACCCGGCCAGGTGTTAGATTTAGATGTAGGTGAGCACTTTGGTGATAGTGATCACAACTCGGTTATGTTTACTTTAGCAATGGGCAGGGAAAGGTATATACCGCAAGGCAAGAATTATAGCTGGGGGAAAGGCAATTATGATGCTATTCGACAAGATTTAGGATGTATAGGATGGGGAAGGAAACTGCAGGGGATGGGTACAATCGAAATGTGGAGCTTTTTCAAGGAACAGCTACTGCGTGTCCTTGGTAAGTATGTACTTGTCAGGCAGGGAGGAAGTTGTCGAGCAAGGGAACCGTGGTTTACTAAGGAAGTTGAAGCACTTGTCAAGAGGAAGAAGAAGGCTTATGTTAGGATGAGACATGAAGGCTCAGTTAGGGCACTTGAGAGTTACAAGTTAGCCAGGAAGGACCTAAAAGGGAGAGTTAAGAAGAGCGAGGAGAGGGCACGAAAAGTCGTTGGCAGATAAGATCAAGGAAAACCCTAAGGCTTTCTATAGGTATATCAGGAACAAAAGAATGACTAGAGTAAGATTAGGGCCAATCAAGGATAGCAGTGGAAAGTTGTGTGTGGAATCAGAGGAGATAGGGGAAGCGTTAAATGGATATTTTTCGTCAGTGTTTACACTGGAGAAAGACAATGTTGTTGAGGAGAACACTCAGGTTCAGTCGACCAGGCTAGATAGAATTGAGGTTCAAAAGGAGGAGGTATTAGCAATTTTGGAAAATGTCAAAATAGATAAGTCCCCTGGGCCAGATGGGATTTATCCTAGGATTCGCTGGAAAGCCAGGGAGGAGATTGCAGAGCCTCTGTCCTTGATCTTTATGTCGTCTTTGTCGACAGGAATAGTGCCGGAAGACTGGAGGATAGGAAATGTTGTCCCCTTGTTCAAGAAGGGGAGTAGAGACAACCCTGGTAATTATAGACCTGTGAGCCTTACTTCGGTTGTGCGTAAAATGTTGGAAAAGGTTATAAGAGATAGGGTTTATAATCACCTTGAAAAGAACAAGTTGATTAGCGATAGTCAACACGGTTTTGTGAAGGGTAGGTCATGCCTCACAAACCTTATTGAGTTTTTTGAGAAGGTGACCAAACAGGTGGATGAGGGTAAAGCGGTTGATGTGGTGTATATGGATTTCAGTAAGGCGTTTGATAAGTTTCCCCACGGTAGGCTATTGCAGAAAATAAGGAAGTATGGGATTGAAGGTGATTTAGCCGTTTGGATCAGTAATTGGTTAGCTGAAAGAAGACAGAGGGTGGTGGTTGATGGCAAATGTTCATCCTGGAGTTCAGCTACTAGTGGTGTACCGCAAGGATCTGTTTTGGGGCCACTGCTGTTTGTCATTTTTATAAATGACCTGGAAGAGGGTGTAGAAGGATGGGTTAGTAAATTTGCAGATGACACGAAGGTCGGTGGAGTTGTGGATAGTGCTGAGGATAGTGCTATAGGATACAGAGGGACATAGATAAGCTGCAGAGCTGGGCTGAGAGGTGGCAGATGGAGTTTAATGCGGAAAAGTGTGAGGTGGTTCACTTTGGAAGGAGTAACAAGAATGCAGAGTACTGGGCTAATGGCAAGATTCTTGGTAGTGTAGATGAACAGAGAGATCTCGGCATCCAGGTACATAAATCCCTGAAAGTTGCCACCCAGGTTAATAGGGCTGTTAAGAAGGCATATGGTGTGCTAGGCTTTATCAGCAGGGGGATTGAGTTTCGGAGCCACAAGGTCATGCTGCAGCTGTACATAACTCTGGTGCGGCCGCACCTGGAGTACTGCGTGAAGTTCTGGTCACCACATTATAGGAAGGATGTGGAAGCTTTGGAAAGGGTTCAGAGGAGATTCACTAGGATGTTGCCTGGTATGGAGGGAAGGTCTTACGAGGAAAGGCTCAGGGACTTGAGGTTGTTTTCGTTAGAGAGGAGAAGGCTGAGAGGTGACTTAATAGAGACATATAAGATAGTCAGAGGGTTAGATAGGGTGGACAGTGAGAGTCTTTTGCCTCGGATGGTGATGACCAACACGAGGGGACGTAGCTTTAAATTGAGGGGTGTTAGATATAGGACAGATGTCAGAGGCAGTTTCTTTACTCAGAGAGTAGTAGGGGTGTGGAACGCCCTGCCTGCAACAGTAGTAGACTCGCCAACTTTAAGGGCATTTAAGTGGTCACTGGATAGACATATGGATGAAAATGAAATAGTGTAGGTCAGATAGGCTTCAGATGGTTTCACAGGTCGGCGCAACATCGAGGGCCGAAGGGCCCGTACTGCGCTGTAGTGTTCTATGCTTTATCACCCCACAGCCAGCACTGCCAGTTCTGCCCCACAGCCATCACTGCCAGTGCTTACCGACAGCCAGTGTTGCTCGTTCTGGTTGATTGTGCTTAACACTCGATTTGGCTCTGTTTCGTTACTTAGCTTTGGAGTTGCCAGGTATCGTTAAGATACCGCCTCAAGTTTCAAGGTCAAGTTCAAAGCAATAAAACCATACACCAATTAGTAAGTTCAAACAAATGAGTTTATTATAATACAGTTATAAACTACTCGTGCACATGCTAAGATGATTAAACTATGTTCTATTCCTACCACTAAATAGATCAATACTTATCTGAATAAGGAACTGCCGGATCAGGGGAACAATGGCCTCTTGCTCTGCATTGTGTCCGCAGACTTCAGGTTGATACGGGTTAAAAGGGGTCAGGAGTGTCTATCTCTGGTAGCGATCGTTGTGAGACACTTACTTGCTGGTGGCTGCTGTCCGAACCTCTCCTCTCTCTCGGTCAAGGTCTTCTTCGGTAAAGGCTGGTCGAGAGGGCTGGTCAAGAGAGGAGGGCTGGTCTAGAAGAACGAACTAAGTTTGGGACCTGTCTTTTATAGGTCCTAGAGCTTCGCGCCCTTTTGGGCGGACCCTTTTCCTGCTGTGAATCGATTGGGTCTCTTCCCAATCGATTTGTTTGAATCACCCCAATACTGAGGCTGTCCCTCGGTTACTGGGCGGGCCTTCAGGTGCTTTGTCTTCGAATCCCGCTGGTGCCGGGGTGTCTGGTTTCTCATACACTGTTGCAATCACTTCCCTATCTGTGTCCATTGTCCCTGGGATCGTTCCATTACTATGTTAACTATCCCGGAGATTGGCTCATTAGTATGCAGAATGTTCGTTTTGGTGCTGTCTGCTCTCTTAGCAGACAGAATTCCCAGTGGCTTGTTGCGGCGTGCTTGTGCTGCAAACTTTGTCCATTTTACCCTGCAAGCTTTGCATTCCTCCATTTTGTATTGAGGGAATGCCCAACTTCGGTGGCTACAACAGCATTGCCAGTGCTCCCCTGACAGCCAGCACTGCAAGTGCCCCCCCCCCCCACAGCCAGCACTGTCAGTGCTCCCTCCCCACAGCCAGAACTGCCAGTGCTCCCCCACAGGCAGCTATGCCAGTGCTCCCCTACAGCCAGCACTGCCAGTGCTCCCCGCCCACAGCCAGCACTGCTCGTGCTCCCCCACAGCCAGCACTGCCAGTGCTCCCCCACAGCCATCAGTACCAGTGCTCCCCCCACATCCTGCACTGCTAGTATTCCCCCACAGCCAGCATTGCCAGTCCTCCCCCACAGCCATCAGTACCAGTGCTCCCCCTACATCCTGCACTGCTAGTATTCCCCACAGCCAGCATTGCCAGTCCTCCCCCACACCAATCAGTACCAGTGCTCCCCCCACAGCCTGCACTGCTAGTGTTCCCCACAGCCAGCGTTGCCAGTGCTCCCCCACAGCCGGCACTGGAAGAGCCACCCCCCACAGCCAGCACTGCCAGTGCTCCAACCCACAGCCGACGCTGCCAGAGCCAACCCCAGTCAGCACTTCCAGTGCTCCCACCCACACTCTGCATTGCCAGTGCTCCCCCACAGCCAGCACTGCCAGTACCCCCACAGCCACCACTGTCAGTACCCCCACCTCAGCCAGCACTGTCAGTACCCCCACAGCCAGCACTGCCAGTGCCCTCCCACAGCCAGCACTGCCAGTGCCCCTCCCCACAGCCAGCACTGCCAGTGCCCCTCCCCACAGACAGCACTGCCAGTGCCCTCCCACAGCCAGCACTGCCAGTGCCCCCCCCAACAGCCAGCACTACCAGTGCTCACCGTCACAGCCAGTACTGCCAGTGCTCACCGCCACAGCCAGTACTGCCAGTGCTCCCCCGCAACCAGCACTGCCAGTGCACCTCCCCCACAGCCAGCACTGCCGGTGTTCCCCCCACAGCCAGCACTGCCAGTGCACCTCCCCCACAGCCAGCACTGCCAGTGCTCCCCGCCACAGCCAGCACTGCCAGTGCTCCCCCCACACAGCCAGCACTGCCAGTGCCACCCCACAGCCAGCACTGCCAGTGTCCCACACACAGCTGATTGGCTGAGTGGCTGTCAATCAGCGGCTGGAGCTGCTGATTGGCTGAGAGGCTGTCAGTCAGCGGCTGGAGCTGCTGGTTGGCTGAGAGGCTGTGTGTCTGCGGTTGGAGCTGCTGATTGGCTGAGAGGCTGTCAGTCAGACGCTGAGGCTGCTGTTTGGCTGAGAGACTGTCAGTCAGCGGCTGGAGCTGCTGGTTGGCTGAGAGGTTGTCGGTCAGAGGCTGGAGCTGCTGATTGGCTGAGAGGCTGTCAGTCAGCGGCTGGAGCTGCTGATTGGCTGAGAGGCTGTCAGTCAGGTTGATTTGCTCATTAATTTAATAATTGATGTAACCGGATATTTCACCGCGATCTTGATCTGCACCCTGAACCTGGACTGAGTCACCACATAAATAAATGTGTTTGTGCAGCAATTTAAGTCCCGCAGCATAAATCCGACTTG
Source organism: Scyliorhinus canicula (assembly GCF_902713615.1). NCBI lineage: Eukaryota > Metazoa > Chordata > Chondrichthyes > Carcharhiniformes > Scyliorhinidae > Scyliorhinus > Scyliorhinus canicula. The sequence continues at coordinate 369,648 of NW_024055487.1, forward strand.
TTGCAAATTATATTGAGGATCGGTGAGGTAATAAACATCTGACAAATCCAGATAGAAAAATTTAATAACAGACACGGTCCAGAGGAGAATGAAAGCTCCGGAGATGCTGAAGAGTAAAATCATTGACTTCCTTCTGCTCTCCATCTCTGGATCTGTGCGATTGTCTCCCTGACTCTGAGCCCTCAGTGTCTTCCGGACCCGACTGGTGAGTAAAATATGTCTGACTGTCAGGGCGTTGGTCAACAGGATTGAGAAGAACGGGATCAATGGGGTTAAAACCTGATCAAACCAGGAATATCCAACCCATCCCGGGTCAGTGAAATAGCTGCTCTTTGTATGACAGCCCCATTGGACATTGTCGATTATCGTCACAGGTTCATATATAAAGTACAGGGGGATGCTTTTCACACAGAGCAGGATGCTGCTTGTGGACAGAACCACACCCGCAGTTTTCCCGGTACAATATTTAGTTTTCAGTTTCTGGCAGCGAATGGCCATAAATCGATCAAAGGAGAAAGTGAGGGTGAACCAAACAGAACAGTCCTTGGCTACAGACAGCAGGACAGATTTAACACGGCACACAGGGGTGAGGGACAGGAAATTCAGGGGAAAGTAATAAACATTGATCCTGTTCAGTATGGCTTTAGTGATAATATACAGCAGATCCGCCGTTGCCATGGCCACCAGGTAGCGAGTGGTGCAGGTAGAGAGACCACACTTCCCCCGACACAGAATCACAATTCCCAGTAAATGAACTGTCAGAGAGAGAAAGGAGAGACGCGGGAAATTACTGGATAATCAATCTCCCTGTCTGAACATAATCTCAGCATCAATATTCTCGACAGTGGGTGGGTGGGGGTGTTGGGACAGGAGTGGGCACAGAGATTAACATTGCAGAGAGGGAAGTAGGAAATGTAACTCCAGTGTTAAAGATGGGGAATGGGGGGAAAAGTGTGGATTGCAGCCCTGTCAGTTTAATGGCAGTGGTAGGAAAATGTTTATAATTCAGACACCTTTGGGAGAGGTTACATTTCTCATTTAGTCTGATTTACAGGATTCACTCATGCCGGCCAGGTTTCCCAAACCGGATACAAACATACCAGAGATTGTCATCCCTGCTCAGATATTGGACCAAACCCCGGATTGGACCGTTCCCTGGACTGGGTTTCTGATGGGGTTGGACCCCACTCCTGGTTTATTTGAATCCTACACGATCAATGGAAAAATAAAACAAACGCAGGACCTCCCCACTTCATAACCATGGGAGAAATAGAAATATAGAATGTATAGTGCAAAAAGAGGCCATTCAGCCCATCAAGTCTGCACCGGCCCTTGGAAAGTAAACACCAGTTAAGACCACCCCATCCCCATAACCCAGTGACTTCATCTAAATTGTTTGGAAACTAAACACAATTTATCATGGCCAATCCACCAAACCGGCATATCTTTGGACTGTGGGAGGAAACCTGGGCACCCGGAGGAAACCCACGCAGACACGGGGAGAACTGCAGTCTCTACACAGTCACCAAAGGTAGGAATTGATTCAGGGACCCTGGTGCTGTGAGGCAGCAGTGCAAACCACTGTGTCACTGTGCCAACCAATGTCATTGGGAAGGGAGAGAACAGGACAAAGCGGATGGGATTAAGAGAGAAAGAAATGATCTTGCTGGGCTGGAACAGGCCGAAATAATGTGTCTACTGGGACTTTCCTGTTTGTGGATTTTGGGAAGGAGGTAGAAGCGGGAGGTTGATGCAGGATGTGTGGGGTTATGGGACTATGATGTCCGAGGCTGTGGACAGAGGATATCCAGAGCCAAAGAGGTCAGTGAGTGTCCTGGGAACAATATCATGATGTTTGGTGGTGTGCTGCTGGTTCAGGAGGAGGTAGCAGGATGGGCCTGAGAGTTGACGGTCAGTCTCTGTGAGGAATAAGTCAGTACACCAGACAATAATGGTACCACCCTTGTGGGTCGCTCAGGTCACTAGGTCAGGGTTGGATATTAGAGAGAGGATTGGAACAAGTTTCGAGTGAGTCAGGATAGAGTTGGTGAGAGGCACAGAGAAATTGAGACGGTCGATGTCGCACTGACAGATCTCAATGAAAAGATCAAGAGCTGATAGGAGGCCAGAGGGTGGGGTCCGGGTAGAGGGAGATTACTGGAGGCAGATGGATTTCAGCAACAAATATTCATAAAATAGACAGTGAGAAACAGCAGAGACAATATTATCTACTCACTGATCACCATCAGAATAATTGCCAAAGAATTGAAAAGCAGAAGTCGGTCTCTGTTATTCTTGAATTTAGAACAGAATATAATAAAATCTTCCAGTCACAATGTCAACAGTAGGAAAAATGGAATTAGAAGCCTGAGTGAAAGAAATCCAGTAACACAGAGTCTACTAAATAGTCGGCACATATTCCAAAGTCAACATCATTCCTGACACATTTCATCCAATTATTGTAATAACTATCAGAAATAATAAATCTGAGTAGTATAATAGATGTTAAACAATTTGAGTTTCTAAAGGCCATCAGTAAGATCCAACATAACAGACTGATGAGTAATCTCAGAGCCAGTGGAGTTAGGGGACACAGCAGCAGAATGGGCACATGCTGGCGACACACACACAAAACAGGGAGAGGAGGCAAAGGGATTTAGGCTGATTGGTGGAAGGTGGGAGGTGGTGTTCCACAAGGATCAGCACTGGGATCATTCTCCTTCACCATTCCCATCATCAGTACGGAATCGGGAAGCAGAAAGATAATTACACAATTTACAGACAAAATCAAATTGAGAGTGATAGTGAATGCAGAGGAAGAATACAACTAATTACAAGAACACATAATAAGTAATTATGAATTTGCAAAGTAGGTATTTCAATGGGAAATTAATTTCCCGACAGTCAGTGTCCGCTGCTGCATTTTGATCAGAACAATAAGTCCCCCAATCACTCCTTGGAAAACAAGTGTTTGAATGGACAGGAGGGGTTTCTGGGTTCAGGTAAATAGATTCACAAATCGCGTGAAGCAGAAACACAGTTTAAAAACACCCATAAAAATTGATCAAACATGTGAGTTCATTTCAGAATGAATAGAAATGAGAAAATATCACAAAACCAATGGAATACTGCACTGTTGTGGGTTTTATGAAATATTGAAGTTTGGGTCATGTTTGTTCCTGTTGGAATAGGTCAGTAGAAAACAGAAATAGGGACATTTCACTTCATACAATAAATATCAAATATCTTCAAAATCCAGCCAAACGGGCTGGTTTAGCTCACTAGGGGCTGGTTTAGCTCACTGGGCTAAATCGCTGGCTTTTAAAGCAGACCAAGCAGGCCAAGCAGCACGGTTCGATTCCCGTACCAGCCTTCCCGGACAGGCGTCGGAATGTGGCGACTAGGGGCTTTTCACAGTGACTTCATTGAAGCCTACTCGTGACAATAAGCGATTTTCATTTTCATTTCATTTTCAAACTCCTCCTGTTTTCAACCTATTCCAAAGTTAAAACTTGCAGAGAGAACTCCACAGAATGGAGCGACAACTCACCAATAAAATACAATAAAATCATTTCAAAATAGATCCAACTAATGTCAGTCCAGTTACTGACCCACACACAATACAATTCCACATGGACAGATAGTCCCAGTAATAGAGAGATAATTAGATCAGATATTCCACTCTGGTGAGAGACCCACACTCAGTACAATTCTACACTGACAGATACTTCCAGTAATCCTTGTTCCCGCTGTCAGATATTCCACTCTTGTTAGAGACCCACACTCAGTAGAATTCTACACTAACAGATACTTCCAGTAACATTCCTCACAGCTGTCAGATATTCCACTCTGGTTAGTTACCCACACGCAGTCCGCTTTAATTCTTTCTCTTCCTAAACTTCCCATCAGATAAATTTCCTTCACTGAGATCCTATTTAACATTATACAAGATCCAACTCAATATAATAACTTCACCGGTCAGAGATCCAGTGAGTACCAAACAGAGGTTTATTGTGATTTGATGGAAGGAATTCAAACCATTGACATGCTTAAAGACATTTGACAATTATGTAGTTGATCAGGTGTCTGTATAACAGTGAGCACGAGATCGGGATTAAACATTTTCACTCAGAGTTTCAATCAGAGAGCCGCTCACACACAGATTAACACAAGTTCAATGGTGATAGTCACTTACCAGAAACACCAACGATAGCAACGATTGGGTAGAATATTTTCTCAACCATTTGAATTGGAAGATGCATTGTCAGTGTGAAGTGATGTGTCCTTTCGTGCTGTTGTCAGTCTCTGTGTCTGAAATAAGCGATTTTAATTTCATTTCATTTTCAAACTCCGAGGTTATATATTCCCAAAGCATTTAATTTATACCCTGGGGAACCACCTCAGGGATATTGAGGTTGTGAAATCGTTCAAGTTATGATTCGAAATATATGAACAAACAGCTTACGATATTGTGTTCAGTTAAAGAAAATATTATTTTTTGAGTGAGTGACCACTTTCCAAACACTGAACTGTGTTGATCACATTGTTCAGCTAACATTAACAGAAAGGATGCTGTCCACTCAGACACCATCAGTCCCATCTCTAGATCTCAGATAGTTACAGTGATAACCCTCACACCACTGTGACCATTCAGTGATTCAGTTCCAATTGTCAGTGTGTTTCTCTGGGTGGTTCCACTGCACTCTGGGGTGTAGCTGCCTCTGTAACTGTGATCATTCAGTGATTCAGTTCCAGTTGTCAGTGTGTTTCTCTGGGTGGGTCCACTGCCCTCTGGGGTGTAGCTGCCTCTGTAACTGTGACCATTCAGTGATTCAGTTCCAATTGTCAGTGTGTTTCTCTGGGTAGTTCCACTGCACTCTGGGGTTTAGCTGTCTCTGTAACTGTGACTATTCAGTGATTCAGTTCCAATTGTCCGTGTGTTTCTCTGGCTGGTTCCACTGCCCTCTGGGGTGTAGCTGTCTCTGTAACTGTGACCATTCAGTGATTCAGTTCCAATGTCAGTGTGTTTCGCTGGGTGGTTCCACTGCACTCTGGGGTGTAGCTGCCTCTGTAACTGTGACCATTCAGTGATTCAGTTCCAATTGTCAATGTGTTTCTCTGGGTGGGTCTACTGCACTCTGAGATGTAGCTGCCTCTGTAACTCTGACCATTCAGTGATTCAGTTCCAATTGTCAGTGTGTTTATCTGGGTGGTTCCACTGCACTCTGGGGTGTAGCTGCCTCTATCTGAGACCATTCCTTTATTTGATGTCAGTATGTTCTGTCTGAGCATAAGTAGCAAATTTCAATGTCTCCAAAATCTGGAACTTTCAAAGCACAAAATATGTGATCCCATATCTAAATCTGATTCAGCCCCTCAAACTAAGAAAATACTTAGAATCATTGGAACCTCAGAAAACTCAAAGGCTGCAGCACATTCAAACTCAGCACCTCAGAGAGCAGCATTAAATCATATACAGCTGTGAAAACTCATACCCCGTCTCTAACTGATACCGGCCGTCCATCTGATACACAGACTTAAACTGGGAGAGAGGTGGGGTGAGATGTGGAGGAAGAGAGAACTGGTCTATGAGATGTACTGATAGAAGACAGGGTGAGAGAGAGGGTGGGAGGAGATAGAATGGTAGAGAAAGTGGGTGGGAGAAATAAAGGATAAAACGAGAGAAGAAGGTAGATTGTCTGAGAGAATGGGAAGCAGAGAGTGGAGAGCGAGTGGGTGAGTGGATGATGGAGGCAGAGTGTGTGAGAAGGATGGTGGATAAAATACCAAAATAATCTTAGACATAAGGAAAGGAGAGAGCGACTGAGTGACTGAGGGAGTGGGAGAGGGAAAGATTGTGAGAGAAAGTATGAGGGGGAGAGTGTGTGAGAGAATGTGTGAGAGAGAGAAAGTGTGAGAGAGGGTAAGTGTGAGAGAGGGAAAGAGAGTGAGAGGAAGTGTCAGTGAGGGAGTTGTGTGAGATGGAGGGAGGCATGGAGGGATAGAGATATAGGGATGGAGAGAGTGTGAGAGAGGAACAGAGTGTGAAAGTGTCTAACGGAGATGTGCGAGAGGAAGGGAGGCATGAAGAAGAGAGAGAGAGATGGAGGGGAGAGTGTGAGAGAGGGACTGAGTGTGAGAGAAAGTGTATAAAGGAGGTGTGAGAGAGGGAGGGAGGGAGGCATGAAGGGAGGGAGAGAGAGGCAGGGGGAGAGTGTGAGAGGAGGACAGAATGTGAGAGGGGGGTAAGTGTGAGACAAGAGGAAATGTGTCACAGAGAATGGGAGAGTGGGAGTGAGTATCAATGAAGAAGAAAGTATGAGAGAGGCAGTAATTTGAGAGAGGGAGTGTGAGGGATGGAGGGAGTGTGAGAGAGGGAGGAGTGTGAGAGAGGGAAGAGTGTGAGAAAGGGAGAGTGAATGAGACAGGGAGATGTTTGACCGGAAGATAGTGTAAGAGAAGAGAAGTCGAGAGGGAGACAGAGAGGCAGAGAGGAGAGAGTGGGAGAGAGGAGGTGAGTAGGTAGAGAAGTGTCAGAGGGAGAGAGTGTGAGAGGGGAGAGTGTGAGAGGGTGGAGTGCAAGAGAGGAGTGAGTACAAGAAGAGCGAAAGGGGAGACCAAGAGAGTGCGAGAGAGGTTAGAGTGTGCGAGAGGGGCAGACTGTGAGAGAGAGGGTTGAGAGAGGGGGTGTGAGATGGGACAGAGTGTGAGAGGCGGAGAGGGTGTGAGAGAGGAGTGTGAGAGAGGGTTAGAGTGCGCGAGCTAGGGGACAGTGTGGGAGAGGGCGAGGGTGTGCGGGAGAGTGTGTGAGAGAGGTAGAGAGTGTGAGAGAGGGAGAGAGTGTGAGAGAGGGGGTGAGAGAG